>NC_079221.1:11263292-11345792 GCF_029633865.1 Lampris incognitus | reverse complement strand
TGGGGTAGAAGAAGTGAGTTACTGTTGTGTCTATCTGTTACAGTTGCATTTGCAAAGAGGTGAGCAGTCAAAATTTCCAGTGCTGCATTTGCAAGAGCTACAATCCCCTTTACATGAGCATCTGATGAGCTCTCTGCAAGCTCTGGAGACCTCAGGAATTGTTAGCCAGACTGGCACCCATGATCCCGATTCCTTGGTCCATCCGTAGCTCTCTGGAGAAGGAATGGCTTGGTGGGTTTGTGTACTGGTGGTCCAGATGCCTGCTTGGTAGACTGCCCGTTTCACGTGCTGGAGGAGTGCATTCTGGGTAGGAGGTAGTTTCTCCATTGTTCTATTTTCTTCACAGAAGATTTCTTTTCTTTTTTGGTTAATTGAGTTCGAAGGACTGGATTTGTCATACAGGATGACAGTCAATCTTTCAAGCTCACTGAACTGCTGGATTTCTATGTTTAGTTGCTGGAAGGGATGCTTTGCCAGGTCGATGAATGTTTCTGTGGCGGCATCATAGGCTTGCCAGGCCCGCCAAGCTGACTTTCTACCTTTTCCATTGAAGGCAGATGTAGTGTCACAGCCGGAATACGCATGAAACATAGGCAGAGCTCTGGATTTAGGTTCCCCCAGGCTTTTGCACATGCTGTTGATGTGGTAAAATCTGTACTTTTTGCCCATCCCAAAAGCCACTCAGATGTCAGTCAGGGGTTGAATTACCAGTAAATCATGAAACAAGCCTGCAAGGATGACGATGACATCAGTGTCCACAGTGCGCACAAGGAAAGTTTTCGCTCCATGCTCCAGTGCATGTTGTACATGGACCACAATCCTAGTGTCAGCCTCCTCATGATTGCAAGAGTTCATTGTGCTACTGGAACCAAAAGATGACACAGCTTGCCCTGATGTGACATGCAAAGCTTTGGTTTGTGGCCAGCTGAACAGTTCAATCTTGGATGTCAAAAAGTCAAACAGCTCCTTCTTATTGCTTGGATCACGGAGAAAATCCATCCAATTTCCGGGCAGCTTTGTCGGGCCTGACACTTTTCTGCGAACACCTTGTCCTCTCTTTTTGCGGGTGGACTCCTTCAAACTGTCTGGGATGTATGTGTCCCATACAACATCCAGCCGCTTGGTATTATGTAGCTGCTTCTGTAAGTAAGGGATGAAAACCTCATCTGCATAGGTATCAAATGTGGTCACTCTCACAGTGGGCAGGCAGTGGACAATGACTGCTCCATCAAGGACATTGCAGTCATAGGTTGAGGGTGGCTCTGGTTGCCCTGGGTGCTCAAGACATTGCAGCAGGTCAGGTTTGGTGCCGGTCAGATGAAGTTTCAAGGGACATCTTAATGGTTCAGCAGTGTCCTTCTGGCAAATGATACAGCGATCCTAGTTCAGTTCCATGTTGAGGCCTCACAAACTGTCACTGCCAAAATATTGGAACCAATTAATCTTGACAGTGCAACAAACTGAGCTTTTACTATGGTCTGTTTAATAACATACATTGTTTATGTAGTATTATATGATTTACCTGAGTTGTGTTCACTTTTGATTGCAGCTCTGCATTATAATCATGCTGAGATATGGCTCTCTGGTAGAGTCCAGTTTCATGTTGTGAACTCACAAACTGTCACACAAATAATGGAACAAATTGATCAAGGTAATGCAATTAAATTAGTGTTTGCTGTTTTGCAACATACAGCTTATTGTTAATGAATTGCTATTGTATTTACCTGAATTAGAACTTGTTTTGTTTCAGCCCTGTGTGAGGCTCTAGGCTGTGTTATAAGCATGCTGAGTTATAGCTTTCTGGCAGAGTTCAGAATCATGTTGAGGTTTCACTGTCACAGAAACAATGGAACAAATTAAAAGCCAGTCTGGCAAAAGCCATGTACTTCAAATAAATATATCAAAACTAGATTTAAGTAAATAACTTTTAAGGTGGATACACAACAACTATTCCAGATTGCACCAGCTAACATTTTTGACAAGCCCTAGCTAGTTGCTAGCTGAAAAACAGACCTCTGTGCTAGCATTAGCTGTTTAATGGAGATAGCTTAGCTAATCATCTTTACTTCCATATGCTCATTTGGCAACATACAGCACATTTTCATTGATTATTATTATGATTTTTACCTGAATTTCACTTGTTTGGTTGCAGCTCTGTGTGAGACTGTGTTGCATTGAGACAATGCTGATATGTGATGAATTATGGAGGGAAACTCATTTTGACAGTTGAGCTTATTTTGTGTAGCGCCATCTGGTGGTCGGAATGTATAATGACACAGTATTTGTATATTTGAACAACTTGATGCTAAAATCTAAAACAAAAATTAAAGAGATAACACTCTCCATGATGAACAGGGCATTTTTCTCACTTTTTTTGAATTTCTGCCTATTGTGTGCAGAGCTGTATGGAAGATGTACAGGCACCAGGTGTCTTTGTACTCCATTTTACACATAATTAGGGGGGGGGGGTAATAATCAGGGGACAATTAAAAATCAGTTTCAACTTCTTTTGTGTGCAATAAATAACAATTTATCATCAATGTCCTCTTTATGACTCAGAAAAAATATTTTTTTGAATACAATAACAACTTTTGTGTTCAGTATGGGTATTTTCAATATTTTTGTGGGGCTCCTACCCTAAAATCCTTTAGTTGGTCCTAGAGAAGCCTCATGCAAAATTTGGTGCTTTTATCCGCTCTGTAACGGTACGCCCTAATATGTGCGCTAACCCTCTGGATTATATGGAGGAAGTGGGAAACAGGGCTCTGATGTCCTATCCAGGGACACCCACCTAGCCATCGGTTCAGATTTGTGGACGACACCTGGGTTAAAATTAAATCTCAGGACATACCACATTTCAGCAACCACATGAAGGACAACCACATCAAGTTCACCAGGAAGGATGTGAAAAATGACAGGTTAGCCTCTTAGACTGTGAAATTGCAATTGGTGATGGGGGACATTTGATTGTTGATGTTTACCGTAAACCAACACATACTGATCAGTATTTAAGGTTTGACTGTCATCATCCCCTGGAGCACAAACTAGGAGTCATCAGGACGCTGTACCACCGAGCTGACAATGTCCCCACCGACACAGCAGCCGGGGAAGGGGAGAAATCCCACATTAGACAGGCCCTGGTTAAGTGTGGTTATCCTAACTGGAAGTTTGTCAAAGCCAGGAAGACGCCCAAACAGTGCACCAGCCGATCGAAGAGAGGAGAAGGACAACAGCTGTCTAAGCGTAAACCAGTGGTGATTCTGTATGTGACGGTAGTGTCAGAACCCTTGAAATTGATATTTTCCAAACACCGTGTCTCAGTTGCTTTCAAACCCCAAAACACGCTGTGCCAGAAATTGGTCCACCTCTAGGATCGGGTACCCCGGCACAAACAGAGCAACAACAAAGATAGCGGAGTTTGAGCCATCTTGATCACATCCATCAAAGTCTCTTCAATTCTATTAACTGTTGGTTTGCAAAGGGAGTTAGGGTTATGACAGATGTATTTGGAGATTCCTCTTTATATAATATTTGTTTACGTGTTTATTTATCATATTTTATTTTTAATTTTGTCATTTTGATTTTGATTTTTCCCTTCGGCCATACTAAAAATTGTCCCTAGTTGTGAATGTGTGTGTGTGTGTGTGTGTGTGTATGTGTGTGTGTGTGTGTGTGTGTGTGTTGGCCCTGTGATGGACTGGCAGCCTGTCCAGGGTGTCTCCCCGCCTGCCACCCAGTGACTGCTGGGATAGGCTCCAGCATCCCATGACCCCAATTGGGATAAGCGGCTTGGATAATGGATGGATGGGTTGTTCCCTTCTTTCTTTGTTTATGTTTAAAACTTTGCTTTATTGCTTATTCATTCTCACTGATATGTAAAGATACTGTTGTAATTGTTGCAATAATATGTTTATATCATATCATTTATTTGTTTATATCATTATAACATAATGATATAATATGTTTATATCATTATAAGACTGTTCATTTTCTCCTGAATATCAATTGTTCATTGGTCAATAAAAAGAGATGGTGCTTCTTTTTTTTTTTTACAATTGAAATAGTTTACCAATCATATTGAACATTACATTCATACAAAAATATTGGATAAAGTATATCTATTAATTTCCTTTTTTTTTCATTGAAAGACATGGCATCAATGCACTGGCCTGGTGTCATTCTCAAAAATGATAGATAATTTTGGATTTATCAAAATTACATTTATGAATATGGAATTGACCAATATTATCTTTAAGTTCATAGTATAATTTTGCAATTTTCCCTTTAAATGCAAACGGTACATTCTCCACCCGAAGGGAAAATCAGCAATCGCATTAACTAAATGAATCTGCATAAATCTTTCCAAAATGTCTTAGTGTTGGCACAGTGTCAGTCAATATAGGTAAAGGAGAGCCTCTGGGTGAGGGGTGCAGGGCACTCAAATAAAATCTTGAAAAATAGAATTAATTGAATGGATATTATGAAGCAAAGGGTCTTTGCTTCATAATATCCAAGTCTCCAAAATGCACATAACAAATCCTTTTTAATTCATTTTGGTGGAAAGCTTTGGTAACAATTTAGGTTGAAATCCAATTGCAACTGTTGACATTGTGTTGACGTTGTGATTATTTGTACCCCTCCTATTGGACAAGGTCAACACAGTTATGAGCTACCAACCATGTGCCATGGAGAGCCACCAGTGGGCAGGTTTTCCTGTCCAGCCAGTCAATACCCCAGCTGATTTCACACATTAGTCTGTCCTGTTTGCTTTAAGGTGGTTTACTGTAATTAGTGAAATCAGCTGGTGTAGTGATTGGTTGGGGGAAAGAAAACGTGCATACTCTTGGCCCTCCATAGTGCATGGTTGCCTGTGTCTGGACTGTAGTCTGTGTCACCTACAAAAGTTGCCCGGGACTGGAGAGGAAAACAATCTTCAAGGACTGATTCAGTGTGGATCAGCAGAATCTTACAACGTGCAGTCCCATTTAGGGCTTGTGCAAGAAACCCTGCCCTGTGTAAGAAATCATGTATAAGAATTTGAAAAAGATTGCCTTTCAGAGGAGTGCCTGTCTCTTTGTGGCTCCTCTGTAGTTCACACCTGGACTCCTGACCAGCTCCTCCTTTGTCACAGCCTCCTTGTGCATTCACACTACACTAGTTCAATCAGCCATGAGGTCGCTGGATAAATGTTATCTCAAGGACTGGTAGCCTTTTAGGGGCATCATGCCAAGCCAATGCTCTGGCTGAAAGCCCTGAATGGTGCTGGGATGACCCTTATACCCCCCCCCCCACCACCACCACCACCACCTGTGCTGGAAAATTGATGTTGAACTGGTGTTGGAAAATGGATCCTCTGCCATTGCTATTGATTGTATTGAAGATTTTCATTGGGAATTATGAAGAAGGACAGGATTAGGAATGAGTATATTAGAGGGACAGCTCAGGTTGGATGGTTTGGAGACAAAGTAAGAGAGGAAAGATTGGGATGGCTTAGACATGTGTTGAGGAGAGATACTGGGTATATTGAGAGAAGGATGCTAAATATGGAGCTGCCAGGGAAGAGGAGAAGAAGAAGGCCAAAGAGGAGTGTTATGGATGTGGTGAGAGAGGACATGCAGGTGGCTGGCATGACAGAGGAAGATGCAGAAGACAGGAAGAAATGGAAACAGATGATCCGCTGTGGTGACCCCTAACGGGAGCAGCCAAAAGTAGTAGTAGCAGTAGTAGTAGCAGTAGTAGTAGTAGTAGTAGTAGTAGTAGTTTGACTGCATAAATCATGACCTTCTCAGTTTCGAATGACTAAAATCTGGTATAGATGGTAAATTTTATAATGAATTAAAAGCTGTTTACCAAACCCCAGGTGCATGTGTGCAGGTCAATGACCGTAGAACAGGCTGGTTCCCAGCCCCCATTTTGGTGTAAAACGGGGATGTTCTCTCTGCTGTTTGCCATCTATATAAATGGTCTAGTACTAGAAATTAAGCAAGCAGCTATTGGCATCAGATTGGGTGATTTAACGGTTGGCACTCTTCTATACGCAGATGATGTAGTCCTCCTTGCAGAGACTGAAAATGATCTTCAAAGTTTGTTGAATCTTGTGTGCTGTTGGTGTAGTTAATGGAGATTGAATATAAAAAATGATAAAACTCAGGTTATGCATTTCAGGAAGAAGGAAGAGTTACAGACTAAGTTTAAATTTCATTTTGGTTCAACACTTCTGTCGCATACACTGAATATTGCAAATACTTACTCTAGATCAGTGGTTCTCAACCTTTTTGGGGTCCTGGACCCCCTGCGTATTTTTGATCTACCCTGAGGACCCCTCCACCTGATCTTGGGGGAGGGGGGTTGCAATTTGATAGAAACAGTAGAAACTGCATTTTAAATTGCATTATAGCATTTATTCACTCTTTGGGGCAAAAATATGAGCTTTCAGTTGTAACTTAGATATAGTTAACAAAACAGAATTCTTATGCAGTAACTTTCAGATATATGTAACAAAACAGAATATGTATTCAGTAACTTTCAGATATATGTAACAGCAGAATTTTTATGCAGTAACTTTTAACAATGCAAACGGGAGCGAGATCTCTTATTAAAATACAATAAATTACACTTGTGAAACGGATGTAATTAGAGAAAAAAGTCCTGTTACCCTTTATAGTTCAGGTAGATAAAGGTGTCAGTCACATTTGACTAAAATAATCCTATTTCTATAAATGTCATAGGATCTTTTTGTTAAAGATATTTTATTTTCACGGACCCCTTGCAATTACACCACGGACCACTAGGGGTCCGCGGACCCCCGGTTGAGAAACACTGCTCTAGATGATCATCTTACCTTTGAAGAAGGAATAAAAGCCTTATCAGACTCTGCAGGTAGGACACTGGGAGCTGTCCTTAATAAGGTTAAGTTATGTAAGTGATCATGGTTATAAAACCTATAAATCTTGTGTTTGTCCTAATTCAGATTAGGATGCAGGGGTTTGAGGTTACTGTAAGCAAACAAAACGTGATACAGTTCAGAACAGAGCTACAGTGCATCCAGAAAGTATTCACACCCCTTCACTTTCCCCACATTTTGTTATGTTACAGCCTTATTCCAAAATGGATTAAATTCATTTTTTTCTCATCAATCTACACACAATACCCCATAATGACAAAGTGAAAAAGGTTTTGTAGAATTTTTTGCAAATTTATTAAAAATAAAAAACTGTAATATTGCATGTACATAAGTATTCACACCCTTTGCTATGACACTCAAAATTGAGCTCTGGTTCATCCTGTTTCCACTGATCATCCTTGAGATGTTTCTACATCTAGATTGGAGTCCACCTGTAGTAAATTCAATTGATTGGACATGATTTGGAAAGGCACACACCTGTCTATCTATAAGGTCCCACTGTTGACAGTGCGTGTCAGGGCAGAAACATAGCCATGAAGTCAAAGGAATTGTCTGTGGACCTCCGAAACAGGATTGTATCGAGGCACAGATCTGGGGAAGGGTACAAAAAAATTTCTACAGCTTTGAAGGTCCCAAAGAGCACAGTGGTCTCCATCATTCGTAAATGGAAGAAGTTTGGATCCACCAGGACTCTTCCTAGAGCTGGCCGCCCAGCCAAACTGAGCAATCGGGGGAGAAGGGCCTTGGTCCGATGGTCACTCTGACAGAGCTCCAGCGTTCCTCTGTGGAGATGGGAGAACCTTCCAGAAGGACAACCATCTCTGCAGCACTCCACCAATCAGGCCTTTATGGTAGAGTGGCCAGACGGAAGCCTCTGCTCAGTAAAAGGCACATGACAGCCCGCTTGGAGTTTGCCAGAAAGCACCTAAAGGACTCTCGGACCATGAGAAAGAAGATTCTCTAGTCTGATGAAACCAGGATTGAACTCTTTGGCCTGAATGCCAAACGTCACGTCTGGGTAAAAACCAGACACCTCTCATCACCTTGCTAATACCATCCCTACAGTGAAGCATGGTGGTGGCAGCATCATGCTGTGGGGATGTTTTTCAGCGGCAGGAACTGGGAGACTAGTCAGGATCAAGGGAAAGATGAATGGAGCAAAGTACAGAGAGATCCTTGATGAAAACCTGCTCCAGAGCGCTCAGGACCTCAGACTGGGGTGAAGGTGTACCTTTCAACACGACAACGACCCTAAGCACACAGCCAAGACAACGAAGGAGTGGCTTTGGGACAAATCTGTGAATGTCCTTGAGTGGCCCAGCCAGAGCCCAGACTTGAACCCTATTGAACATCTCTGGAAAGACCTGAAAATAGCTGTGCAGCGACACTCCCCATCTAACCTTACAGAGCTCGAGATGATCTGCAGAGAAGAATGGGAGAAATACCCAAAATATAGGTGTGCCAAGCTTGTAGCTTCATACCCAAGAAGACTTGAGGCTGTAATCGCTGCCAAGGGTGCCTCAACCAAGTACTGAGTAAAGGGTGTAAATACTTATTTACATGCAATATTTCAGTTTTTTATTAAATTTGCAAAAATTTCTACAAAACCTTTTTCGCTTTGTCATTATGGGGTATTGTGTGTAGATTGATGAGAAAAAAAAGGAATGTAATCCATTTTGGAATAAGGCTGTAACATAAGAAAATGTGGGGAAAGTGAAGGGGTGTGAATACTTTCCGGATGCACTGTATATGTGCTGTTTTCTGGGTGTGCATAAAATGGCCCCAAAACTTGCAGTATTTTGTGACATGGGATGGGAGCCGTGTGAAGTGTGGCATAAGGGTGACATGTTGTGACTCTGGAATAGATTAATCAACATGCCCGATAACAGACTTACCAAACAAATTTTCTATTAGGATTTTCTTGTGAGTTTGCAAAAATATTTTGTGTAAACCAAAACTGAGTGTATTTGCCATCCAGAGCACTATGTCACCCTTAACCTGACCAGACCACAAGGGTCTGTTTGTGCCCAGTTCAGATGTGGTATCTTTCCTCTGGTGGTGAAAAGCGGACGCTTTCATTTAATTCCAGAGGAGAATAGAAAGTGTCTCCTGTGTGATCTGGGAGAGGTCAAAAATGAAATGCTCTTCTGTTTCTATTGTTCAGTATATCACAATCTTGGATATAGGCTTTTTCTTAAAATGGCTGCATAATGTCCTGATTTGTTTTCTGTGACGGATGAATGTAGACTTAAGTACCTGTTTACAGACAAAGTGTTCCACATTGCTCATCTCATCATCAGCCGCCTCTCCGGGGTCGGGTCGTGGTGGCAGCAAGCTAAGTAGGGAACTCCAGAAATCCCTCTCCCCAGCAATGCCCTCCAGCTCCTCCTGGGGGATCCCAAGGTGTTCCCAGGCCAGATTGGACATGTAGTCCCTCCAGTGAGTTCTGGGTCTACCCCGGGGTCTCTTTCCAGTTGGACATGCCTGGAAAACCTCCAAAGTAAGGGGCCCAGGAGGCATCCTAATCAGATGCCCGAACCACCTCAACTGGCTCCATTCGACATGAAGGGGCAGCAGCTCTACTCCGAGTTCCCTCTGGATGTCCTAGCTCCTCACCCTATCTCTGAGGCTGAGCCCAGACACCCTATGGAGGAAACTCATTTCAGCTGCTTGTATTCATGATCTCACCCTTTCGGTCACTACCCAAAGCTCATGGCCATAGGTGAGGGTTGGAATGAAGATTGACTGGTAAATTGAGAGCGTTGCCTTCTGGCTCAGCTCCCTCTTCACCATAACAGTCCGGTACAGCATCCGCATTACTGCTGATGCTGATGCTGCAGCAATCCGCCTGTCAATCTCCCACTCCATCCTACCCTCACTCATGAACAAGACCCCGAGATACTTGAACTACTTCACTTGAGGCAGCAACTCATCCCCACCTAGCTCAGTTTGTGTTAAATGCTTACCAGCAGTGTATGAGCCTCGCTTTATGTTCAAAGTCTTAAAGACACAGTCTGTGCCAGGTCTGTTTTATTGCTGCAATGTTTAAGAAGCAGGTTTGCGTTCATATTTGATCTGATGTTGTTTGACATGTATGGAGGTGTATTATATTTGTTCTTTTGCGCTCATTATGTTATCGCTCTTGTTTGTTATGTTTTGCAGGTCTTGTAAGCCCATGCAGACTGGGCATCTTTTGTTGCATGACATGTGTTTTTGTTTTTTTGGACCTTAAAGGATTATTTTTTGGGCAGTTTTACCTTTATTAGATAGTGATAGTGAAGAGGCAGACAGGAAATGGGGGCGAGAGAGAGGTATAAGACATGGAACAAAGGTTGCCGGCCGGAATCAAAGCGGCGACGGTTGCAACCATGCACATGCACTGTAACCATTTGGCTACGGAGGCGCCCTGGTGCAAGGCACTTTGAGAAATGAATGACCTTACTTTACCTTATCGGCCTATAAAGAGACGTAAGTAGATGTGATGGAATGATGGTAATTCGGTTACTGGAAGAAAAAAAAAACCTGGCCATTGAGTTAGAAAGGAAAGCAATCCAGAACATTTCAAATGTCACTGATGGCTGTCACAAGTGTCACAAGATTATTTACAATCTATATTCAATAGCAGCTGTTTATGATGGTATTTTAGGACTTATTAACATGAACACTGTTGCATAACTACACACACACACGTACACACACACACAGAAAAATGTACCCTCACTAAGGCATGCACATACTCCCATGCACACACATGCACATGCACATGCACATGCACGTACACACACACACACACACACACACACACACACACACACACACACACACACACACACACACACACACACACACACAACACATCCGTCCATCCATCCATCCATCCATCCATCCATCCATCCATCCATCCATCCATCCATTTTCCGTACCGCTTATCCTGCTCTCAGGGTCGCGGGGAATCTGGAGCCTATCCCAGCAGTCATTGGGCGACAGGCGGGGAGACACCCGGGACAGGCCGCCAGGTGGAACTGAGAGTGAGAAGCAAGAGTTTGGCTGACTTTGATCCCAGTCACATCAGTCTGTTAATTAGCCCATGTTTCAGTGAGGGCACCATGCTAAATGTCCCCCTTGGATGCTAACAATCCGCTAGCTCATCTCAGCACATACTCAAACAAGCAGGAACCGAAAAAGCTCATTTGTGATCCTTCATGCAAAAGAGTTCTACTGTTTATGATACTGCACCACATACTTTATGATGTATGATATCCATATTCTTGTATATTACAAGATGCTGAGAATGAGTAAAGGCAAAATAAGATTATTACCAGTATCAGCAGTATAATTATTATCATAAGTAGTAGAAGCTGTACCAGTATTGACAGTAGTAGTAGTAGTGGTTGTAGTCATAGAACTAATAGTAGACGTTGTTGTACTAATAGTAGTGGTAGTAGTTGTAGAAGTAACAAAAGTAGTAACAGTAGAAGTTATAGTGGTTGTAGTAGCAGTTGTATCGTAGCAGTATTAGAAGTAGTAGTATTGGTAGTAGTCATAGTACTTTGTTGTTGTCGTAGTAGTAGTGGTGGAGGGTAATAGCAGTAGTAGTAGTAAGAGTAGTAGTTATATTCCTTCTCAGTATCAGCAGTATTAGGAATAGTATCAATAGTATTAGGAATAGTACCAGTAGTATTAGGAATAGTACCAGTAGTATTAGGAATAGTATCAGTAGTATTAGTGACTCTATTTCATCCTTGTCTGTGTTCTCAGGGAGTCAGATGACAGTCGAGAATCTTATGGAGGTACGACCTCCCCCACACTTTCTTCTATAGACCTTGCCAAGGGAAATATCAATTTATGGCGTGTGTGTGTGTGTGTGTGTGTGTGTGTGTGTGTGTGTGTGTGTGTGTGTGTGCGTGTGTGTGTGCGTGTGTGTGTATGTGTGCATGTGTGTGACTGGAAAGGGTGTCATACCTCTCCCTTAGTCTTTCCAATCTCACCACTCCCCGACATTCCTGTGTATAAATCAGGGGTCCAGTTGCCAGTGGTTATTTTGGTGTTGATCGTCTCCCGTCAAGCTCTCCAACCCCCCCCCCCACACACACACACACACACAAACACACACACAGCACTACCACCACACCATTCTCATGACCGTCGAAGCAAGAAGGGGCAGCAGGCACCTTCAATCAGGCCACAGAAATAGCCCCTGGGTGTGAGGTGGGGTGGGGGGACGACTCCAAACTCCTCTGCGATCCCACAGAGTCATGTGCACCTCCCTGTCCTCATCAACACACACTGTCTGAGGGACGAGAGTCGCAGCTGGGACAAGAACCCCCACGATAACCCTACCGGACCTCATAAGGACCCGCTGAATTTTGGATATACAGTACAAGAAGAGATATTGTGAATGATATTTGTAATTTATCTTTGTTCTTTTTTTTTTCTTTACTAGTCACCTGTTCAGACAGTAGTTGAGGAAACTGAGTCAGTGAGTCTTTTATTCAACGACTGGGTGACCGGTTAGTCCTGAAGTCATGAAGCTGAGCATTGCTCTGTGTTTTGCGGGGCTTTTTGGGGCGCTCGCCGCCGTATTCGTCCTCCTGTCTTTTGGAACAGATTACTGGCTCCTGGCCTCCGAGACCTGTGGCCCAAAACTCAACGAATCTACAGGGCTGGATGGCATCGTCATAAAGGTGAGCAAGACAGAGTTCAAGCAGCACCGCGGTGAATCCTGGAGGTCAGCAGTGTGTCCATCCATGTCATGGAGGGCCACGTGTGTGCAGCTTATTCTTTATGACCCAAAACTACACAAGCTGATGTCACTGACTAATACACCTTCAGCCGAGAAGAAGAGAAATAAATAGTTAAATCGTCTGGTGTAGTTTTGGGTTGGGATGAAAACCCGCATACATACGTAGCCCTCAAATGCAAACTAAACTATTGTAATTGAATTGGCATTTTATCGCAACGTGAAAATAAATTTGCAGCTACGGGAGTGGATTTCTATTTTAATGTAGGTCATTCTGAGCTTCCATACCATGATGCCGCTGCTGCAGGTGAACATATGATGTGTCTTAAGATAGAGAACTGGTGGATATTTGGAAGAAGACTTTGACAGGTTGAGCCCAGCCATTCCGTGTTGAGTTTGCATGTTCTCCGTGTGTTAATGCGGGCTTTTTATCTGAGTACTCTGGTTCTGTCCACCAATCCAAAGACGTGCATGTTAGATCAATTGGAGACTCTAAATTGTCCATAGGTCTGACTTTGTGTTTTGGCCGTGTGATGGACTGGTGGCCTGTCTAGGTCCAGGGTGTCTCCTCGCCTTCCACCCCAGTGAATGCTGGGATGGACTACAGACCCCTGTGACCCTGAGTTGGTTTAAGCAGGTGTAGACAATGAATAGGTGGTCTTTGAGAGAGGTTATGCTTGTGATATGAGGAGAGAATGTGGTTTAGTCATCTTTTTAATGTTTTGGACCATTTGGTTTTGATTGACAGATCTGCTTGTGACAGGGAGTTTGGTGTCGCCAAGTTGGTGTAAGATGTGGTAGAAATTTGCATTGCCTTTTCATCAAATGACTGCAATAGTATTTTTTCAAGGGTGGATCCCACTATAAACTCAAAAACAAATTTAAGCCGTGAGCTGTGATCTATTTTGGTATCTGTTTGTCAACAGTCCAACTATACTTTTAGGACTTGAACTTAAGGGAGGAGAGGCGTCCCCTAAGAGCTTCCCATGAAATCAGACACTGTTCACTGTAGTTTATGTGCAGCTATGCGGTGATGGAGACATACCATATGGCCCGGTGATAGACTTGTAAACACCAGTCGTCTCTGTGGTGCAATATTAAATATCACCTACTAGAACATATCTCTCTTTTCATACTAGTAATTATACTGGAATCTAGACATGATACCAACCCTATGACATCAAAGCGGCATCATATAATACGAACATAGTAATGCACTAGAATCAGAGCAATAAGTAGAGAAGGACACACCCTGGCTGAATATACCGCATCCAGTTAGAAGGCAGATGTATTAATCCTTAAGGATCTAATTGGGTTTTTCAGGATCAGTGGCCCAGTCCCAGTGGATAGAACTGTTGCCTCACAGCAAGAAGGTCCTGGGTTTGAACCCCGGGCCGTCCCAGGTCCTTTCGGTGTGGAGTTTGCATGTTCTCCCCGTGTCTGTGTGGGTTTCCTCCGGGTGCTCCGGTTTCCTCCCACCATCACAAAGACATGCATGTTAGGGTTAATACTCCTGTCTGTGTCCCTGACCAAGGCAATGGAAAGAAGAACTGAAGTTGGTCCCCAGGCGCAGCAGCTGCCCACTGCTCCTGTACATTAGGATGGGTTAAATGCAGAGAACACATTCATTATAAGAATACAATGTTGAATAAAGTGGCTTTCATTTCGTTCATTAAGATTGTTAATGAAAACAAGACTGATGGGTATTTAAATTGCAAATTTTTTTCCTCACCTGGCTCCAAAATGGTGGAATGAACTCCCATCTTCTATCAAGACTGCAGGCTCACTTAATTCACTCAAGAAAGGGCTAAAAACGTTACTTCTCAAGGCCTACCTTAATCCATAGATCCATAGGTCTCTAAGTATGACTAATATCGGTTCGTGGCATTGAAATACCCTATTACTCACATAGTCTTTTGGCTATAATTACATCTGTTCAGTGCTCTTTGGAACAAGATTTCAGCCTATGCAACAGGATCCATGCAATATTATTTGCTATTGTTGCAACACCACAAGCATCGTGCCACACAGTAACCGGTCTTATCATAGCCTACTTATAGCAAACCCCTATTTTTTGACAACTCTATTATTACTCATACTTAGATCTGCACTAATACTCTATACTTATAGTTTCGGATATCTTAATACAGTGGCGGCTCCTGCCAGATCTCTCGGGGGGGGGGGGGGTCAATTGTTGCAATGATGGCTAAGGTGACCAGTTCAATGGGTAAATTAACTTAAGTCAGCTAGCTAATTTGACATTGTCACATTGTATTGTACAGTTTTTTTTTGTTACCCTACAATATCAGATACTCACAAACAAAAAATAGCAAATATGATATAATACAAGCACTACGTTTCTACTTTCTGTAAATCAACATCGGCACAAGAGAGCGACACAACAGCTGCATCATTACATGTTTCATGGAACCTTGCTGAAGCTAAGAAGCCATTCACTGATGCTGAGTTGATTAAAACATATGCAATTGATATGGTTGACGAAGTTTTAAGTCATGATGAGAAAAACAAGAAGACGGTTGTGGAGCTAGTAAAGCAGTTGCCGTTGTCGGCTAACACGGCAACGAGAAGAGTAGATCTTTTAGAAGAGGAGTGCTTTTCCAATCTACTCACTGATTTGAAGAAAGCAGAAGCCATACCACTAGCCATAGACTCGTCCTGTGACCGAACCGCTATGGAACAGCTATCTGTGTTCACAAGTTTTTTTGATGGGAAGACATTTCGGGATGAGACAACACCCGGGCCTGGTCTTACCGCTGTTAACTCAGCACTCATAGGATTTCATTGCATTATTCACAAATTATTGTTGTGCACTAAACTGTGTGGGGAAATGAAAGAGGCGATGGATACTGTGACGAGACTGGTAAATTTCATTCACAAGAGTTCTAGTCTGCAACATCACCTTTTCAGAACATTACTGGAGGAAAGGCCGTGTATTGGAGAGGGTGTGCGACCTGTGCAATGAGCTTGTATAATTTTTATCTGGACTGCAGAGCCAAAAAGCCCAAGAATATCAGAGGTTTTTAAGTGACAATAAGGTGATGGCACATGTATTTTTTGTGTGACATCATATCTCATCTAAATCACCTTAATCTGCAATTACAAGGCAAGAATCACACTGGTGCGGATGTGTACGAGGCAGTTGAAGCTTTCCGGTCAAAGGTGAACCTGTTGGAGAGAGACATTCATGGGAGAAAGTTGGACTTACCACATCTGTGGGAGCATTGCAAGAAGAGCGAAATGCTGGAAGATCCAGCGATGAAGGATTTCATGATGGGCCTGGCAGAAAACTTCAACGAATGATTTGAAAGCTCCCCTAAACTCTCAGGGACATCCTTCTCTTCCTGAGACAGCTGTTCTCTGTTTCGGCTGATGGCCAGTGGACTGCGGCGGGCAGAAGGCTAGTACCGTCCATAGATGAGGCAACTCTTCAGATGGAGGTCCTGGAGATGGCAATATCTGCTTTGCTCAAAGCACAACACAAGGATGTTTGGGTGAGTGACTTTTGGATCAGCGTGGTTCCCCAAGCTTGATTCAAAAACATGAGAGCTATTGCAATGCTGCTACTCACAATTTCCCCTCCACGTATGTATGTGAGTCATTGTTTCCTTCAATGAACTCGATCAAGAACCAGGAAAGAAACAGACTCTCCAGCGGACATCTTGGTCAGTGCCTCAGCCTTGCCACAACAGAATACAGGCCCGATATCAGTAGGATTACCTCATCCCGACGCTCTCACTTCTCTCACTGGTTGGTGAATAAACATCCATATATTTTTGTCCATTTGTCCATAATTAAATAGTTGGTTTGGAAGTTATTTTGTTTCAAGAGTGCATTCATTTTGTTTTCTTGTGTGACCCCCAACACGGGCTTTTAGAATTCCAGGCCTAAATTACTGCTACTACTACTATCATTCCTGCTAATAATAATAATATTAATGATAATAATAATAATGACAATAATAATAATAGGCGGCACAGTGGCGCAGTGGCTAGCATGGTCTCGCCTCACAGCAAGAAGGTCCTGGGTTCGAGCCCCGGGGTAGTCCAACCTTGGTGGGTCATCCCGGGTCATCCTCTGTGTGGAGTTTGCATGTTCTTTCCGTGTCTGCATGGGTTTCCTCCGGGTGCTCCAGTTTCCTCCCACAGCCGGAAGACATGTAGGTCAGGTGAATCGGCCATACCAAATTGTCCCTAGGTGTGAATGTGTGTGTGTGTGTGTGTGTGTGTGTGTGGGCGTGGGCCCTGTGATGGCCTGGTGGCCTGTCCAGGGTGTCTCCCTGCCTGCCGCCCAATGACTGCTGGGATAGGCTCCAGCATCCCCACGACCCTGAGAGCAGGATAAGCGGTTAAGATAATGGATGGCTGGACAATAATAATAATAATTGTAATAGCAGCAACAACAACATCTGCACATAAAACAACTTTTCTGGCACAACAGGGGGAAAAAAAATCCCTGGACGTTTTGGTCCTTGGCTTGATATGCATGTCATAATTTGGCCCTTGGAGAAACCTAATTGGGAAAGCCTGCTGTTCAGTATTTGTGTACAGCTACATCCAGGATTTCATTGTAGATGTTTTGAATAAAATTATTTCTGCTCTACAATGACTGAACAATCCACTGTGGTCATCAAGTCAAGTCAAGTCAAGTCAGTTTTAGTTGTATAGCCCAATATCACAAATTACAAATTGGCCTCAGGGAGCTTTACAGCAACACAATATCCTGCCCTTAGGCCCTCACATCAGATAAGGAACAACTCCCTAAAAAAAAGCCTTTAACAGGGAGAAACCTCAGGGAGAGCAACAGAGGAGGGATCTCTCTCCCAAGACGGATAATGTGCAATAGATGTTGTGTTTACACAATTTACAGAATACAACAATACAATCAACAACAACTATCAACACATCAATTGTCATCTATCAGTTTGCCCTCACAAATACCTTTGAATGTGAAGAGAGAGAGACCTGCTTTACCATTAATCAAATAAAATTGAGGAAAGGCTTCACTCTAACAATAAACTGATTCAGTCTTCATCAGATAACATTTTATTTTAGGTTCAGCAAATCTAGAAAATTTATTTTATAGCTAGTTGTGAAAGTCCCTGGTTAGATGATTTTCCCCCCTTTGTAGATACTTGCTTGATGTTTAAATTTGGTCTGGGTGGTCCTAATTCTTTAGTTGCCAATTTATCTTGATTTCTACAGCGACTGAATGTTATTTGCCTTAATGACATGATCGAGTTCCTCTGAGCTGAGGTAACGTTAGCCTTGTTGACCTTGAATGTGACTGGATCGCTAGCTGCCCCAGTGATCCCTACACCAGGTTAGATATGAAAACGCTTTAGTACAAGCCCACCCGGAACCCATAGAGATGTCATTGCAGTACCTGCAGTTTGAAAAAAAATTGCTTTAACATGAAAGTCCATCAGAACGATCTGGGCAATTTTCAACCAGACTGAAATCCCCTGAAAGGGGCGGTACTCCACAGAACGAGACTTGACGCTGATTGGACTATGATATTCAGTGGCAGGACAAACTGTCTAGAACAGTCACAGCTAGCGTAGCACTGTAATAGAATGTGATAGGAAATTCCCTCCCTTTCCCCCTTTGGTGGTGCCTCGCTCAACTGCCCTAAGGAACAAACTGCCCATGAGTGAGCGCTCTTTGTATTTACACTTCTCTTATCTTTCTGTGCACGTTTATATATATTATGTGATCTGAAATTAATGCACCAAGTCAAATTCCTTGTATGTGATCATTGGGCCAATAAAACGGACTCTCTAAAACTGACTCTACTGCACCTGTAGGTTGACATAAACATGTATTTGCTAACTGCTGGCCCATTTGCAAGTTGCTTTGGATAAAGACGTATGCTAAATGACAAAATCAGAATGTAAAATGTAAAAAGAAAAGGAAAAAACAGGCATAATTTTTTTTCTGTCTCTACCATGAACCAGACAGTCTAGTCCAACAATCCAGTCCAAGGTATGAAGATTGGTTGCAAAGTACAACACAGTCTCATCTTATACTCTACAAACCAGCCCTTCATGAGTTCATCAGATCCCTGTAAGACTTTTTGACCAGAAAAGTGACAACAGCTGAATGAGGACTTTCCAAGTCTACCTTCTGGCCTGACTCATCAAATCTACATGAAGGCACTTTGCTCAGCTCAACCTTTGACCTGAGTTGGCAGATGTACATTTTGGCTTCATAACACACACAGCTGACCTCCGTGACCCAAAGAGACCTCCCAGGCGTCACGTGAAAGAATAGCATAGGACTCCTACACAATTGTGTTTACACCCGTTTATTTGGCATTTGGTCGTGTTTCAGATATTAAGGATTATGAAATAAGTAATAATGTCATAAAACACTACAGACTAAGAGCTATCTTAAGTCAGTTAAAAAGTGTTTGTAGCAGGAATCAAAGAAGGTTGAATCAGTTCATCTGGATACAACGTTTATTGACAGATACATTTCATCACTCAACTAAGTGACAGCTTCAGTCTAAAGGGGTGGGGATACCTGCAGTCAGTTTAGACTGAAGATGTCACTTAGTTGAAGGATGAAACGTATCTGTCAATAAACGTATCCAACTGAACTGATTCAACCTTCTTTGATTTTCTTACCTGGATTATTGAGCATGCATCAAGACATTTGTAGCAGGAAGGCTGACTTATTGACTCTCTTCTTCACAGCATGAAGATATGGGGACGGAGGACATGGGGGAAATGAGCACTTTCTACCATGAGGGCTTCTTCTGGAAATGTTCCTTTGGGGGCAACGTAGATGACAACAACCTGCTGTGGAAACTCTGGTTCAGTATGTATGACAGACATTTTATATAAAATAGGAAAAGCACCCCCAATTTGTCCTTATGAGGTGCAGATTCTGAGAAAACAGCCAGAGAAGAAAAGAGAATCAAACATGCATTTCTCAACCCAATGATATTTAATAGACCGACCTTTTTGGTCCGAAGCCTTTGTGTCTATGCCTTATGGAGACCTAGACGAAGACTATAAGACTTGGAGTTGAAAGGTTGTCCTGTAAAATTCTAAAGCATCTAGAACTACATAGACACATGAAGTTAACCTAAACTAGAGATACTCAACCACGTGCCATAGAGGGCCAAGTGTATGTAGGTTCTCTTTCCAACCTAACACCACACCAGTTGAATTTTACCTAATAGCACACATTAAACCAGACAGTGGAGAACTGATGACTGACATCAGCTGATGTAGTGCTGGGCTGGATAGAAAACCTGCATGCATACAGCCCTCCATCAGTACGTTTACATGGCAACAAAAAAACAGTAGGAAACATGATAATACGTTTACACGGGTGTTATGTTAATCTGATTACTCTAAAAACTCAGTTTACACGCAACTGATCAGTAATCAGATATCCCCCTACTTCTCCCTGCAGCAAAAAAAGGATCAAACATCATTACTAGGCACACTGTTGTGAAGTTTTAAATTTCTTTAGTGTTGTTCTATTTGCATATCACAACCTTAGGAAACACTTTTGCATTACAAGTGGTTATTGCCAATAGGAGATGGTGTAATGCGCTCCTCGAACAAGCATTTGCTCTGAGCCAACGTGGACATTTATCTGTATTTCTGCCTGGTTCTAAAAACCTTAAAGAAACTGGACTAAGGGTATACATGGCCAAGAAATCGGGTTTCTCCAGTAGAGAGCTAGCTGTGTTAACCAGGTTTTGCTTAGTCCCTTAACCTGATAGAATAAGAAACATTTACATTAACTTTTCTGAAATTGGATTCCTGCCAAAAGTGGCGAATAATACTTTACTACAGTGCCTCATGTAAAACACTCTGCAAGACACGTGGTTGAGTATCACAGACCAAAACCTAGCCATAACAGATGCTCACCAGTAAATGGAGGGTTGCTGGTTCAATTCCCTGGACTAGCTGGTTAATCCTTGGCAAAACCCAACAAAGATAAACTGTCATTGGACAATTGGAGACCAATAACTTTATTATGAAATTACTGTAATGATTAATTATTGGCATGTCTATGCAAGCCGATTAAATGAGGGTTTGACACAAATAGTCGATGAATGTCAGTTGGCCTTTATAAAGGGTAGAAATATCAGGCTGATATTTGATATGCTCGATTATCAAGATTTAAGTGATACCGATAGTTTTGTTTTATTTCTTGATTTTTATCTGTTGAACATCCTCTTTTGTTGGAAGTGTTACAGTTCTTGGGTTTTGGAGAACATTTTATTTGTAATTAAGATGTTTTACTCTGACATATATATAGTTCGGTATCCCTGAAACCTGGAATGACCCCGATGTTCAAGGTGCTACATGGTGTTCGTCAAGAATGCCCAATCTCTCCAAAATTATTTGTTTTGACCAACCAATTACTAGCAATGCTTATTAATAACAATCCCGAAGTACAAGGTATCACAATTTACAACAACGAATTAAATATTAGTCAATTCACAGATGACACATCCATTTTCTTGAGAAATAAATCCATGGTAGATAAAGCCGTAAATACAATTTTGATACTTTCCAAAGCATCAGGGTTATCCCTTATTATTAAGGGTGGCACGGTGGTGCAGTGGTTAGTGCTGTCGCCTCACAGCAAGAAGGTCCTAGGTTCGAACCCCAGGGTTGTCCAACCTTGGGGAGTCATCCCAGGTCCTTTCTGTGTGGAGTTTGCATGTTCCCCCCGTGTCTGCAAGGGTTTTCTCCGGGTGCACTGGGTTCCCCCACCATCAAAAAGACATGCATGATAGGTTAATACTCCTGTCTGTGCCCCTGACCGAGGCATGGCAAGACGAACTGGACTTGGTCCCTGGGTGCTGCACGGCGGCTGCCCACTGCTCCTGGCTACACAGCTAGGATGGGTTAAATGCAGAGGAAAAATTTCCCCACGGGGATCAATAAAGTAATAAAATAAAGAAATAATAAATGAAATAATAATAATAATAAAAAAGAAGTAAATTCCCATTCACACATGCGCAGAATCCACTATTTCTTCAATTAGAGTTGAACCCGAAGTGAAATATCTAGGAATAATGATGTCTAGAAATGTTATTAGAAGAGAAGACATCAATATTTCTAACCGTGAAGTCTCTGTCATTGATTATCCAGGGACCTTACTGTTTTTGGTAGTTATTTTATCTAAAGCAGAGGGTTCTCTCCAAATTAATTCATCCTCATCACCCCGTGTGTCTCTTCCTATAATATTAACAAAACCAACTCAGTTATTTTCCAATTCTGATGGGAAAATAAAACCCATTATATTAAAAGATCACAAATAGATAAAGAGTTTGGTATTGCTTCGTAAATACATATACTAAAATTGGAACGATAAAGAGTTTGATGAGTATGGTATCAAAGCTTTAGATTTTGAATTGATGTTTGGAACTTTTAAGATTAAATGGGTGAAAGCACATTTGTCACATGTGGTTTCAAATGCCAAGGTGCTTGTTTAAAAAAATAGGAGGGTTTGAGTTTCTTTTAAAATGTGATGTTGGGGGGTGTCCAGGTAGTGTAGTGGTCTATTCCATTGCCTACCAACACAGGGATCTTCGGTTCGAATCCCCGTGTTACCTCCGGCTTGGTCGGGCGTCCCTACAGACACAATTGGCCGTGTCTGCGGGGAAGCTGGATGTGGGTATGGTCCTGCTCGCTGCACTAGCGCCTTCTCTGGTCGGTCGGGGCACCGGTTCAGGGGGGAGGGGGAACTGGGGGGAATAGCATAATCCTCCCACACGCTACGTTCCCCTGGTGAAACTCCTCACTGTCAGGTGAAAAGAAGCGGCTGGCGACTCCACATGTATCAGAGGAGGCATGTGGTAGTCTGCAGCCCTCCCCGGATCGGCAGAGGGGGTGGAGCAGAGATCGGGACGGCTCGGAAGAGTGGGTAATTGGCCGAATACAATTAGAACGAAGGGGGGGGGTGTGATTTTGAGGCAAGCAAGATTCCTATTAAGTTGTCATATTTTCACAGACAGATTCTTCAGAATTGGAAAATTATCTACTACTACTACTACTACTATTTTTGGCTGCTCCCGTTAGGGGTCGCCACAGCGTATCATCCGTTTCCATCTCTTCCTGTCCTCTGCATCGTTCTCTGTCACATCAGCCACCTGCATGTCCTCCTTCACCACATCCACAAACCTCCTCTTTGGCCTTCCTCTTTTCCTCTTGCCTGGCAGCTCCATATTCAGCATCCTTCTCCCAATATACTCAGCATCTCTCCTCCACACATGTGCAAGCCATCTCAGTCTTGCCTCTCTTGCTTTGCCTCCAAACCATCCAAGAGTTGTTCCTCTTATATAATCGTTCCTAATCCTGTCCTTCTTTGTCACTCCCAGTGAAAATCTTAGCATCTTCAGCTCTGCCACCTCCAGCTCCACCTCCTGTCTTTTCATCAGTGCCGCTGTTTCCAAACCATACAACATAGCAGGTCTCACAACCATCTTGTAAACCTTCCCTTTAACACTTGCTGGTACCCTTCTGTCACAAATAACTCCTGACACACTTCTCCACCCACCCCACCCTGCTTGCATTCTCTTCTTCATCTCTCTTCCACACTCCCCGTTACTTTGAACAGTTGACCCCAAGTATTTAAATTCCTCCACCTTCGTCACCTCTCCTCCATGCATCCTCACCATTCCACTGTCCTCCCTCTCATTCACACATATGTGTTCCATCTTGTTTCTACTGACTTTCATTCCTCTTCTCTCCAATGCACACCTCCACCTCTTCAGGCTCTCCTCAACCTGCTCCCTACTCTCACTACAGATCACAATATCATTTCTGAACATCATCGTCCATGGAGACTCCTGCCTGATCTCGTCCGTCAACCTGTCCATCACCATTGCAAACAAGATAAGGCTCACAGCCGATCCTTGATGTAATCCCACCTCCACCTTGAACTCATCCATCATTCATACCGCACACCTCACCACTGTCACACTGCCCTCATACATACCCTGCACCACTCCTACATACTTCTCTGCCACTCCCGACTATCTCATACGATACCACACCTCCTCTCTCGGCACCCTGTCGTATGCTTTCTCTAAATCTACAAAGACACAATGTATCTCCTTCTGACCTTCTCTATACTTCTCAATCAACATTCTCAAAAAAAAAACATTGCATCTGTGGTGCTCTTTCATGGCATGAAACCATACTGCTGCTCGCTAATCGTCACCTCTCCTCTTAACCTAGCTTCTATTACTCTTTCCCATATCTCCATGCTGTGGCTGATTGACTTTATACCTCTGTAGTTGCTACAGCTCTGCACATCACCTTTATTCTTGAAAATAAACTGCCTTTCCAATTTGGATAATTATCACTTAAGGTAAATGACATTCTGACGTTTCTTTTTTTTTTAAATATATTGATAATTTCAACTCATCTATTTCTGACATGGTTCATATTCATTACAGTAAGTGGAGAAATAGTAAGCTCTCCTTTGGCTTATAAATGTTTCAAAGTAAAAATGTACTCGTAAAATAGCAAGGAAGATTTGCAGGGATATATCTCATTTTTTGTTGTTTAGATTAATGCCTCTTATTTTTGAAGTCCTTTCTATCTTTATATTTTTTTTACATATTATTGTATTACATATTTATATATAGATCTCCATATTTTATTTTGTTTTTTCAAATTAATTAATTGATTTTGATAACGTTTACATTGTATTATATGTATATATTCTCTGAGTTCTTGTATGGTCTTTTAATGTGTGTTCAATAAAAAAAAAAAATAAAAATAAAAATAAGGATAGCCGACCAAAATGTCCGACATGCCAGAAATCCATCCTATCGTCCAAAAGCTGGATCACTGATCGTTTTGGGGCAGTTCATTGGGTGTCACAACCCCCCTCAAACTGCACGTCAAATGACAGCCGATGAGGCGGAAATGCGGCCTGACCCGAAAACGAGTCGATGACGGCCAAGTCGGCGTTAAAATCGGGCCGGAGTCGTACAGTGTCGCCCAGCTTAAGACAAGGCTGCAGCCCGCCTGGGTAGCAGGCAGCAAAAGGAAGACGTGTGCTGTAGCCAGTGGAGGTATATGAGCCAACTCAGCTTTGCCAGACGTACATGTTATCGAGCACATTCCTGCCGATTAGACGCGAGAAAAGAGCAGCCAGTGTTTATCTGAAGTTTGATTTTCCTTGGTCCCCGTCTCATTTGAACTTGATGACTGGGGGGACGAGGAACAGGTCAGTCTTTATTTCTGGTTTGTCTCCATGAGTCACATGTTGGCAGTTATCCTGACTGCAGATTATAATGTAATGTCCTCCGTTTTCTTTCATGATGGGCTGGAAATGAAACCTTTATCGCATCATAGTAGTAGGACCTTGTCATATGACTGCAGAGAGACGGCCATGTGATGTTTTTCTGCCCCTGATGATAACAGCGGCCTGCTGAATTTCACAGGGCTAACGGAGGGAAGAAACGACAGATGATCTAGGTGTAAAAGAGAGACAGACAAACCGACAGACAGATAGAGACACAGACAGAGATAACTCTATTATTGACTTTGTTGTTATAATTTTTATTACTAGAAGTAGTGGTTTGTTTATTATGTCTTGAGCAGAGGTGGATCCAGAGATTTTTTCCTGGGGTGGCAAGACCGTGTCCCAGAGGTGGCAGCTGCCACCCCTTGCCACCCCGTAGATCCGCGCCTGGTGTTGAGTCCAGGTGAGAATGTCATTAGATTGTAGATCGGGAAGCAGGAACACTTTGTCTTTTCTCTTCATGTACTTGCACACATGAAATGAAACGAAACATCGTTTCCCCACAGCGGCGCAACACAAAGACAAAAACACATATCCCAAAACTACAACAATACATAGATCCAAACACTACAATACATATATCCAAACACTACAATACATATATCCAAACTAACACATGTCCAAACTAAAAGAAAAAAATCACTAGCCAAGGGAATGAACGCCAGCCAGGATGACTGTCAGAACCACCGGTCTGCATGGGCTAGCAGTTAGCTTAGCCTGCCCCGCTTCCGCGTCCTGTCAGACCACCCTTGGTGTTTCCTCCTTGGGCACAGCTCCCTGGGCCCACAGGACGCAGCAGACCAGGCTCTCCCAGCCGTCAAACGAAGTCACAAACTTAGACGCAGACATGAACAGAGACACTGCATGGACGGTACTGGGTGAGGCCGCCGCAAACGTGAATTTGCGCCGCCATCTTCCCACACCGGTACTAGGTGAGGCCGCTAAAAAAGTGAATTCGTTTCACTGTCGTCCCACACTGGAAGCAGGAAATGGCCGTCTCTCCTTCCTTTCGCCTTGTGTAATAGAGTCTAATAGCTTCTGTCTGGTGTTGTGGTTGACTCGTTAGCGGTGAATCATCACAGATGCACATCTTTGGGATAGAACAAAGAAAAATAATGTGGATTCCTGTTGTACTTCCTCTAATAAACTGCTAATTTGACTAGGTGCCTGTAACTGTGTTGTGTTCAGTTATGTCCTATCATGTCCTAACAGTCTGTCTAAATCGGTCTTTCTCCTTCCAGCAAATCAGCCACATTCAAAAGTATGCGTGCACGCATACCTCTTCCCGTTCCCAGTGTCCCACCGGTCCTACAATACCACGGATTACGACTCCGCTATTAGTAAGTGCCCCTGAATGTGTACACTCTGCCTCCACGCACACAGCACGTCTACATTCCTCTGTGATGCGGCGGCTGCCAATCATGTTGACTGACGTTTCTGTGGTCCAGTCTACAGAGGCTTCTGGAGCATCTTCATGCTGGTTGGTGTAGCTGCTGTGGTGATCGGCGGCTTCCTCATCATCTGCGCCGCTCCGTTCGCCAGTCACCAGCTGTACAAGGCAGGGGGCGGCCTCTTCCTGGCGGCCGGTGAGGATTTTTATTGAAGTGTTTTATTTCCTCTTCTCAGATACTTAAAGGTGTTGAGTGTCGTATTTCAGCCCTCTTGAAACACAATCTGCCTAGCTAATGTCAGCAGGGGGTGCTGCGTGGTGCCGATTGGGGAAAAAGAGTAAATGACAAAGCAGACTACACCTGTCCTTCACCCAGACACACACACACACACACACACACACACAAACAAGAGCCGGGCTGGCTGAGTTATTTTTGTTGCTGTTTGTTGCCCTGCCTGCCAAAACATACGCCTTCAGCATAGCACTGATACGGCCGAAAGCACGGTGCCGCAGTGGTTAGCGCTATTGCCTCACAGCAAGAAGGTCCTGGGTTCGAACCCCGGGGTCGTCCAGCCTTGGAGGTCATCCCAGGTCATCCTCTGTGTGGAGTTTGCATGTTCTCCCTGTGTCTGCGGTGGGGTTTCTCCGGGTGCTCCGGTCCCCCCCCCCACCCCCCACCATCAAAAAGACATGCAGGTTAGGGTTAATACTCCTGTCTGTGCCCCTGTGCCCCCGACCGAGGCATGGCGAGACGAACTGGGGTTGGTCCCCCCCAGGTGCTGCACGGTGGGCGCCCCCTGCTCCTAGCTACACAGCTAGGATGGGTTAAATGCAGAGGAAGAATTGCCCCACGGGGATTAATAAAGTAGTAAAAAAAAATTTTTTTTGGTGGTTTGATTCCCATAATGTGACGTGATGCAGTCGTTTCCTCCTCGGACTAAAAAAAGCCCTGTAGAAATGCAGTAATTTCATTTTGTTTAAAAGCCTGGGCGCACCCTGGCAACGCTGCAGCAAACAGACCAGTGAGGGTGTCGAAATTGTCAGATGTTGGCAAACTTGCCTTCATTTTTTAAATTTGCGTTCGTGTTTGTTGCTTTGGCTTGTTGCTATTGAATCCTGACAGTGGAGGTCAGGATTCACGTGGAATCAAACAGCACCTTTAATTAGTAACTCATTGACGACATGTTTGTTTTCACAACTTAAAGTAATGTCTTAGTCTAGTGGTCCCCAAATTTAAGAATCCTGCAGCCCCGTCAGAAAAGAGGACGAAATCTGCCGCCCGTCGGCCCCTTTTATTACTGCTGCACTGTCACCACGCAAGAGGGCTTTGCTTTGTTTCATGGCAGCATTTTAATTTTATTAACAGAGGCAAGTGTTCAAATGAAAATCACCTCGTCTTGTGGGCCCGATGCAGCGCAGATGAATAATTCACATCCATATAAAACATCCATCCATCCATCCATTATCCAAACCGCTTATCCTACACAGGGTCATGGGGATGCTGGAGCCTATTCCAGCAGTCACTGGGCGGCAGGCGGGGAGACACCCTGGACAGGCCACCAGTCCATAACAGCCCCCCCCCCCCACACACACACACACACTCACACCTAGGGACAATTTAGTATGGCCGATCCACGTGACCTACATGTCTTTGGACTGTGGGAGGAAACCGGAGAACCCGGAGGAAACCCACTCAGACACGGAAAGAACATGCAAACTCCACACAGAGGACGACCCGGGACGAACACCAAGGTTGGACTACCCCGGGGCTCGAACCCAGGACCTCCTTGCTGTGAGGCGATAAATGACCAGCAAATAGTATTTGCAAATTAGGTGCAAGTAGACTGCCACGTCCATATACATACAGGGTGGCCCGGTGGTTAGCGCTGTCGCCTCACAGCAAGAAGCTCCTGGGTTTGAACCCCGGGGTTGTCCAGCCTTGGGGGGTCATCCCAGGTCATCCTCTGTGTGGAGTTTGCATGTTCTCCACGTGTCTGCGGTGGGCTTTCTCCAGGTGCTCCGGTTTCCCCCACCATCAAAATAAAAAAAACAACAGACATGCGTGTTAGGGTTAATACTCGTGTCTGTGCCCCTGACCGAGGCGTGGCGAGACGAACCGGCGTCGGTCCCCGGGCGCTGCAGCTGCCCACTGCTCCTCACTACACAGCTAGGATGGGTTAAATACAAAAGAATTTCCCCGCGGGGATCAATAAAGGATCTCAAAAAAAAAAAAGCCATTAGAGGCACACACTGGATTTAAATGTATATCCTTTGTATTACACAACTTTGAAATTTTTAAAAAAAAGTACTTTTTACATTAATTATATTATTTTAAAAGTGATTTCAAGCAGATAAAATATGTTGATTGCATTTGCAACCTCTTTTTTTTTTTTGGATCATAATAATAAAAAAAACTGATGGTCCACTCGCAGTACCTTTGTGGACAACTAGTGTGTTGTCTTTTGTGAACGAGAGTCTCTGTACCTCTGACCTCCTCCTCGTCTCTGTACCAGGTCTGTTCCTGCTGGGTGTGGTGGTGATGTACGTGCTCTGGATCCAGGTGCTGGATGTGGTGGATCTCTATGTGGACCACCAGCGCGCCACCGTGTGTCCGCACTTCCAGCTGTCTCTCAGCTACGGTCTTTCCTTCATCCTCGCCCCCATCGGCATCTTCTTCTGCCTGCTGGCTGGCCTCCTCTTCCTCCTCATCGGTCGTTCGATCCGGATCCACTACCACTGAGTTGGGGGTGAGGGGGCAACCGTGTGAGGCCTTCCAGCCTTCTGTGACTCTTAATATTTTTACCGCCTGGCCCATTTACGCTTCCATAACCTGTCGGCCATGTATCAGAGGGGCTTTGAAGGGAACTCAAAAGGCAGCTCTGTGGTATAACTGGTGTGAATGGGTCAAAAATTCACCCATTGTGACACAACTTAATCACCCCCCCCCCCCAAACCCCGTCCCGAATTAAGCCACCGTTCATATCGACCTAAGCTGAAAGGTGCCGCGTGGCGAGCAGGACGCCATCTGAGACGACGCAGATCATTTCTGGTGCACCGCCCCGGTAGGGTGACTCCTGGGTGTCAAACGGTGCGTTTGTATTATGTGACGTGTGTGCGTTTGCTGTTATGCTAAAACCAGTAGGAATAAAATGGCGAGCATCGGTGTTGGTCGCAGGACATTTTTACGGCTGCTTGCGTTGAAATGTGTCGTAGAGGTTTACGGTCTGTGAAGAGACTCGGCTGCCACTTTACTTAACAACCAACATTTTGCTTCTTTCTTTTTTTTCTTCCCCTCTCCTGTAGTTTGTGCGAAAACGCTAAAGCCTTTAAAGTGAGTTTATGAAGCACGGATAGCTTGTGTGGAACCGCTGTGAGCCAAAGCAGTCGGCCCAAGTCAGCCCACCGCCAGTTTGCTGTGTATGTGTAAAGATTGTGCAGTGTTTCTACGTCTTTGTGTGTTCCTCGAGGTTCAAAATCCTTTTACAAAATGGTGCTATCATGGCTCTGTTTTTCCTGTTATGAATAATTAAATGATTGATTAGACGTCTGTTCAATTTGTTAACAGTAAACAGTCCAGAAAGTAGAATGGATGAAATTCTTCTCCCTAAATCTGTAATATGTATTTTTTTTTTTACAGGAGCTGCCATGATTTTGTTCGTTGTTTTTACATTTTTTTCTGATCCGTTTAGGACTCTGAATTTGTATAACCGGATCATCAGATCCCAATTTTTGTGTAAATTACCCAAGACTGTATTCTGAGCTTGTAACATCTGTGGTCTGTTCACTAATTAAAGTCTGAGGAAGTCGAAACACAGAGTGTAAAAACCACACTAATTACCTTGGTTTCGGGCGCACACCGCAACACACAAAGTTCACAGGGCAACCACAAGAGGGCAGTGCTGTCCTATTTGGCGAACACGTTAAGCTTTCTCCATAGGGGGCAGAAATTTCCTATTTTGCTTATCTGGAGTCTATGTGGAGTCTATCATGTGGCGTTATGCATTTAATCACAGCTTCAGAGGTAGGATCTGCAGATGAAGGTATTCACACCTTGGCTGACAGACGGATGGCAATTTCACTCATGAATGGAGCATTTGATCAGGATCAGAATGGACTGTCAATTTCTCCCGAGTCTGCATCAACGCGGTGCCTTCCCAGCTCCATAATACTGACTTATCACATATAGAGGAAAAACAAAAGGTGTGTGTGTGTGTGTGTGTGTGTGTGTGTGTGTGTGTGTGTGTGTGTGTGTGTTTTCAGAAAGCAGGAAGGAGATCCTCAATATCGTGCACTGATCACTCGGAAAGGCTGATCTTCCATCTGTAGACGACTTGTTCTGTGGTGAAGGGGCTGCGGTGCGTCACCCTGCAGGAGAGGAGGGAGGCCGACCCCCCGGAGAGGTCTGGCGAGGTGTGTCGCCCCAGGTCACTCCAGTCACGCGGGGGAGACGTCGACACACAGAGCCACGTGAAGTCTTCGGATTTGTCCCCTTTCAGACCGGAGCAGGCCTGTTGGCCGAGTCTCCCCCGAGAGCGAGGGGGAGAGATTCCTTATCTCCAGGACTTCCTGTTTTAAATGAAATTCTAGTAAGAGCTAGAAAAGAGTTTAATCACCCCTCCGCTCAAATCAAAGCGAGAGAGTACTGTGTGTGTGTGTGTGTGTGTGTGTGTGTGTGTGAGAGAGAGAGACAGACAGACAGACAGTGGAGAGACAGACAGAGCCGTAGAGGGGGAACTGATAAAGAGAGTGGCAGAAAACAGGCGAGAGAGATGGGGCAGGGAGAGCTTCTTGACTTTTAAAGAACCTTTATTTAACATATGCTCACTATTCCAATACTACACGTAGCAAAATCTACTGAAAAAAACAATGCACGGATAAGTAAATCAAAGAAACGAATAATACTCGAATAAAACAAGTAACAGTGAAATATCATATTTATATATTAATCTTAAATTAGATAATTATATATTAATATTAGATAGATAATTAGACAAATTTAAAAAAAACCTAGAAAACAATCATCCGAAACAAAAAGGAAAAGGCACAACAAGCAACCCATTATTACTAAACCACCAAACTGATTAAGCAGTCACAGATCTGGACATCCGGGCGGCACGGTGGCCCAGTGGTGAGCACTGTTGCCTCACCGCAAGAAGGTCCTGGGTTCGAACCCCAGGCTGTCCCAGGTCCTTCCTGTGTGGAGGTTGCATGTTCTCCCCGTGTCTGTGTGGGTTTCCTTCGGGTGGTCCGGTTTCCTCCCACCATCAGAAAGACATGCATGTTAGGGTTAATACTCCTGCCTGTGCCCCTGAGCAAGGCAATGGAAAGAAGACCTGGAGTTGGTCCCCGGGCGCTGCAGCTGCCCACTGCTCCTATACAATAGGATGGGTTAAACGCAGAGAACACATTTATTATAAGAATACAATGTCAAAATAAAGTGGCTTTCTTCTTCTCTATACATCTCTACATCTATACACCTGTACATCTGTACATCTATACACCTGTACATCTGTACAACTCTACATCTCTACATCTATACAGCTATACATTTATACATCTCTACATCCATGTACCTGTACATCTCTACATCTCTACATCCATATACCTGTACATCTCTACATCTCTACATCCATATACCTGTACATCTCTACATCTCTACATCCATATACCTGTACATCTCTACATCTCTACATCCATATACCTGTACATCTCTACATCTCTACATCCATATACCTGTACATCTCTACATCTCTACATCCATATACCTGTACATCTCTACATCTATACAGCTATATACCTCTACATCTCTACATCCATATACCTGTACATCTCTACATCCATATACCTGTACATCTCTACATCTCTCCATCTATACAGCTATATACCTCTACATCTCTACATCCATATACCTGTACATCTCTACATCCATATACCTGTACATCTCTACATCTCTACATCCATATACCTGTACATCTCTACATCTCTACATCCATATACCTGTACATCTCTACATCTCTACATCCATATACCTGTACATCTCTACATCTCTACATCCATATACCTGTACATCTCTACATCTCTACATCCATATACCTGTACATCTCTACATCTCTACATCTATACAGCTATATACCTCTACATCTCTACATCCATATACCTGTACATCTCTACATCTCTCCATCTATACAGCTATATACCTCTACATCTCTACATCCATATACCTGTACATCTCTACATCTCTACATCCATGTACCTGTACATCTCTACATCTCTACATCCATATACCTGTACATCTCTACATCTCTACATCTCTACATCCATATACCTGTACATCTCTACATCTCTACATCCATATACCTGTACATCTCTACATCTCTACATCTCTACATCCATATACCTGTACATCTCTACATCTCTACATCCATATACCTGTACATCTCTACATCTCTACATCTCTCCATCTATACAGCTATGCATCTCTCCATCTCTCCATCTCTATAGTATCTGTACGTCTCCATCTATCACAGAGCGGATGTTGACGTAACACTATTGCTGCTCCAAATCACACGTCACTCATCAGTTTGCAGAGTCTAACATCAACCCACACCCCGGTCCTCACCAGACCCACAAACCACGAGGTAACATCTCCATCAGAATCGTTTACTAGTTTACTGTTTCTGCTTCTACAAACAGCGAGCTTTGTTTCCCCAACTAAGAAGTTGGACGTTTCCACTGTGCTGGGTAAAGACCACTGCCGTCCCGCTTAAAACCACACCACACTCCCGGAAGAAAATGCTCCAGACTTTAAAAAGCGGGTCAAGGCTCTTGCATTTTAAAAAACAGAGAGACAGGCAGACAGACAGAGAGAAAGACAGACAGTGAGAGAGTGAGACAGAGAGAAAGACAGACAGTAAGAGAGAGACAGAGAGAGAAAGACAGACAGTGAGAGAGAGACAGGGCAAAAGAGAGAAACAGAGACAGAGTGCGAGACAGTGAGAGAAAGACAGACAGTAAGAGAGAGAGAGAGAGAGCAAGAGAGAGAAAGACAGAGACAGAGTGAGAAAGACAGACAGTAAGATGAGACAGAGAGAGAGCAAGAGAGAGAGAAAGACAGAGGCAGAGCGCGAGACAGTGAGAGAAAGACACAGCAAGAGAGACAGGGAGAGAAAGACAGACAGACGGTAAGAGAGAGCAAGAGAGAGAAAGACGGAGACAGAGAGCGAGACAGTGAGAGAAAGACAGAGTGAGAAAGAGAGAGACAGAGAGAGAGCAAGAGAGAGAGAAAGACAGAGACAGAGAGAGACAGAGAGAGAAAGACAGACAGTAAGAGAGAGACAGAGAGAGAGCAAGAGAGAGAAAGTCAGAGATAGAGCGAGACAGTGAGAGAAAGACAGACAGTAACAGAGAGACAGAGAGAGAAAGACAGACAGTAAGATGAGACAGAGAGAGAGCAAGAGAGAGAGAAAGACAGAGGCAGAGCGCGAGACAGTGAGAGAAAGACACAGCAAGAGAGACAGGGAGAGAAAGACAGACAGACGGTAAGAGAGAGCAAGAGAGAGAAAGACGGAGACAGAGAGCGAGACAGTGAGAGAAAGACAGAGTGAGAAAGAGAGAGACAGCGAGGGAGAGACAGAGTGACAGAGAGACAGAGAGCGAGAGAGTGAGAGCGAGGGAGAGACAGCGAGAGAGGGAGAGAGAGGGAGTTTTAATGCAGGTGTGCAACAGAGTCGTTTCAGAGGCGGCCTGCAGACAGTCATGTCATCAGAGTGGGAGTCCCGGCTGAATTCTGCGCTGTTCTGCATGATTGCCCATGATAATTGTGTGTTGATAGGCAGCGCAGGAGATGGAGTATAATTTCCACCGAGAGATTCCTAAACAAATACCTGCGCTCAGCGGTGGGCTGGTGTGGGGAGCAGGAGGTGCACAGGAGAATAGTGGATGAGGGGAGATAGCGAGACCGGAGGCTAAGAGGTCCAGAGAATGACAGAATAAAGGACGAGGAGGAGAAAGAGGAGGCAAACTGTCGGTCTCAGTGCACATGTTTGCATCCTGTACACAATACGTCAAACAAACTGAGAAACATTAGCACTTTTTAGCAAACGGGCTAAAAAGGTGAACTGTAATCTGCTAAAATACAGTAAAAAATAAAATCAACATGAGCCCCAAGCATGCTGGGGGTTCAGTGGGTGGATGCTGAATTGGCACTAGAGAATTCTGGTACTGAATGTCTTGCGATACGACAATACGACACATTGTATATCCATCTAAACAAGCCTCTGAGAAGAAAACACAAATCTAAACACACACACACACACACACACACACACACACACACACACACACACACACACACACACACACAGAGTGAAAAGATCGGACATCTTTCTAAACCTGCAGGCCCGAAGTAAAACCAGCATCCTGACAATTTAAGACTAAACGAGCGACTCACAATTGAAACCGAAGTCTGAAATTTGGACCAGAATCAAAGATTAGAAACGAATAAACATAAGCAATGACACAACTCCTGAAACACACAAAACTCCGACGCCCCCCGCGTCTATTTATCTGTTGTCACTTGTGATGAAGCAGAATTCACCCACTAATATGCAAATAAAACAGATGTAGCTGTACTATACTGAGTAATATATGAGTAAAACAGAAAGGTAACAAAATAAGGAATATATAATATGAGTAAAATAGGGTCTCCTCTACATCGCTAGTGTGCCTCCTCGTCGTTATGATGTCATGTTAAATATAATATACATCAAACACTGTAGGGGATAAACTCATACACCACACTCTCCCAAACAAGCACATTTAATCCTTTGTGTCACAGGGATAAATAGTAATTATCTGTTAAAGGTGACTATTGAATGCGGTGTTGCCACGGTAACCATAGTAAAGATGGCACCGCACTCAATATTCACCTTACGTTCAAGTTTAACAGATAATTACTATTTATCCCCGTGACACAAAGGATTTAAATTACCCAGTTATTTCTATGTAATGAGTGGCCTGTGTTTTAAAGGGCCGCTGGTCCTCCCCCCCCCACCACCACGCAGGCCGAGAGGACAGACCTGAAGCAGCATCAGGGAACAGATGGACAGGAAGTACACAGCCGGGCCAGTTTCTGATCCAGTTTCCATTTCTTAAATACTCTTTGTTGTGGTCAGACAGGTGAGGTGTCATGGGGGGGGGGGTAAGTTAAAGTCATACAGCAGACATGTGTGGACCCCGGTATATTTAACCTTGGGGGGGGGGGTTCAAGTTAATTGGAAAACACTCTTTGCCTGAGTGCTCTCACCTCACAGCACATCTAGTGTAGTTATCACAGCTTGTCTTCTAAATGTATCGTAATCCCACGTGACATTCAAGTCGGATTTCATTTAAATCTGATCAATTTCAACTCTCGTGGAAAAAAAAGAAAAGAAAAGGAAAAAGCAAGTATTTGAATTGCATGAACAATATGGCAAGTCATATTACACGCCGCTTTCCTCTTCAGAGATAGTTTTACATAATTTCTGATTCATTTCCAAAATAATGAATAGACAATGGGCTGTATAATTGTGGGAATTTACAATTCAGAGCACTACGTCGTATAATCACCATGCATAATGCCGAGTTAAGCACACAGGTCACCAGTGGTAATGGCGCCAAAAGTTACTTAAAATCCTCAACAAACAGATAATAAAACCCCCAGTCTTTCCTCTGGATACTCAGAAAATAATATCGCCCGCTAATCTTCCCCCCAGGCTTCATATCGCCCCCCGGAATCCTTAAAGGTACAATCCGTGATTCAACTGAAAACAAGAGCCAAAATACAAAACATAGATTTGGAAGCTGCTGTCACTCCCAAATTGACTGACAGGTTCTTTAATACAAGGATGAGCACTAAACAACAACCACGTCTGAGGTTCTAATGTGTTTTGGCGCTGTTAAAGGGTTCTTCCCATCGGCGATGCTTGTAAAGACTGGAGTAAATCAGCTCCATATTTTCAATTATGACCAGCTGAGAGAGACAAAATGCGAGCCAATTCTCATTCCACGCCGTTATATATTATAGCGAATTCGGGGGACAACGCAACCACAGGAATTGCCGCGGCCGGGAGGCGAACCCGTGTCGCCCGCACCGCAGGAGGCATCGCTAACCGCTCGACCAAAGGGTTAGATCCCCGAGTCAGCGGCCAGCGTGTCTTCTTATCCATGCACGTTACAATATTGACGCCATTGGCAATGCATTGATTTACTGACACACAAGATAGGCTAACCTTCAGCTTTAACCACAAACTACCACCAACTAACCTTTAACCCTAAACTTAAAGGCACAATCCGTGTCGTGTGCCACCAGATATATGGCGTACTGCAACACGAACGCCCTACTGACAAGAAACCCGACATATCGCACCATCAGGTCAACGCTGTGTCTTTATTTAAACTTAAAGCAATGTGGCATTGGGTGTGTAAACTACTAACAAGGCACGTTAGCCCCTAGCTAGCGGATCTGACCCTTTAGCCGAGCGCTGAGTGACGTCGCCTTGTGGTGCAGTACACTCCGTATCGAATTCCGCACCGGGCAAGAAAATAACCGGTTACATTGTGATTTTCTCATTTGAACGTACACCGTTTAGGAAATCTGACCAAAACAACCACAGAAGTGGGTTGGACAACCGCTGTGAGCGTCCATTGCGGATTGCTTGGGACCAGACTACGTGAGTTCAGCCCGACTGTGACGTCGCCGACACATTTCCAGCGTCGTGGCCGATTATGAACGTCGGGGACGACCAACGGGCGTCTTTACCCCGTGTAGTGTGACATAATCGAAAAGCAGTGACGTGGCGTCTTGGACGCCCCACGATACCCCGACGAAATGTCTAGGGTGTCAGGCATTTTTTTGGGGTGTGTTTTCCCGCCTAATCTGACGTTCCCTGACGTTGACCAATAGGATGACAGAGTGCTGCCTGGTGGGCTTAAGTAAACATGGCGAAAAGAAAGAGGGGACGCTGTTGTTGACGCTGTCAGGTGGAACGACGAAAGCGAGGAAAGGTTCGTTGAGCCGTGGCAACAACACCCCTGCCTTTTGGACATTTCCTTGATGGAGTACCGTGACAGAGTCGAAAACGATTGGCTAAATGTTGGCAAGAAACAGCGGAGGCACTTCAAGCTACCCGGTGAGTAGCTGGTTAAGCTATGCTAGGTTAGCATTCCCAGTAGCGCTAGCCACGACAGCGTCCACAGCCTTTTTTTTCTCCTTCCGCAACACAAGACCGCCAGCATCACACACAGCGCTTCAGTAGCCACGATTGACCATTTCTAGACCCTCATCCCCGACGACCTATGAACTCGCGCAAGATCGTGAAAGGCAGCGTACTGCAATGACTTGTCAGGGTCATGCTTGTATAGTGTTGCCAGTCTCACGAGTCCCGGCCAAGACACGGCAAGAATTTAAGGCACTATGATTGCCTAATCTGACACGATGACCATGGTGAAAGACAAACATATCGTGTAGTCTGATCCCGGCTTTAACCACTACCTAACCTTAACTCCAACCTTAACCTGTATGCGATTAATATGCGGAAATCCGGGCGGTAGTTAAACATTGCGGTCTATGGCGCACCGGCTGCATCTCCTACAGACACCAAACGATACATTCTGGGTATGCTTTATCAATACCTTTATCCTTTGTCATTCATCAATATATCGTTATTTTGTCAATAGCATCAATATATGGTGGAAAAGAGTGTCAGGAGTGATTTCCGACAAAAGGGTACCAGGAAGAGTTAAAGGGAAGGTTTACAAGATGGTTGTGAGACCAGCTATGTTATATGGTTTGGAGACAGTGGCACTGACGAAAAGACAGGAGGTGGAGCTGGAGGTGGCAGAGTTGAAGATGCTAAGATTTTCACTGGGAGTAACGAAGAAGGACAGGATTAGAAATTATTATATTAGAGGGACCGCTCAGTTTGGATGGTTTGGGGACAAAGCAAGAGAGGCAAGATTGAGATGGCTTGGACATGTGTAGAGGAGAGATGCTGGGTATAGTGGGAGAAGGATACTGAATATGGAGCTGCCAGGAAAGAGGAAAAGAGGAAGGCCAAAGAGGAGGTTTATGGATTTGGTGAGGGAAGACATGCAGGTGGCTGGTGTGACAGAGGAAGACGCAGAAGACAGGAAGAAATGGAAACGGATGATCCGCTGTGGCAACCCCTAACGGGAGCAGCCGAAAGTAGTAGTAGAAGTAGTAGTAGTAGCCTTTAAAGGAAAAGGAAATGGAACCAAAAAGCACGAAATAATCATCAACACGGCTCATACATTTGCTTCTCGAGAGCGGGAAAGTCTGTCGTTTGAGTGGTGTCCGTAGTTCAGAGAGCCACAATGATGCCTGAAGAGGTGTTAAAAAAATGGGGGGCAGGGGGTTGGGTGGTGGGGTGGGGGGGTCTACATTGTTGGCTGGTTAAAGCTACACCTGTGTGGAGTGTCTCCTTTCAGACCCGTCAACGGTCTCCGGCCCGCAGCTTCAGTTTGTGCATACAAATGACATTCCAAAGTGTGAATGGATGGCTCTCGTGCGTACTCAAGGTCTCTCGTTTCAAAGGCATGCTAATGCTTCCTGCTGTGGAACTCCTCTCAGCGGCCCTCTTTAAACCGCCGGTGAAACTGTGTAGGAGATGATTGAGTCTCTTCAGCTATCTTTCCTGTTTTTCCTCTCTTTTTTTTCTTGAATATTCATGCATTATTAATATGACACACACACACGCACACACCAGCCAAAGAGAGGTTCAATTCAACATCTAATTGCTTTCATCAGGGTTATTCTGCTGCAAAACAAATTTGATTTTGATTTTAAGCGATTTTTTTTCCCTCCATTTTATTATGTACTGTTGTTGGGCTAACTGTTTCAACCATTAAATGAATCGGCGTAATCTTTTCTTTTATGCTACTTCAGGACAAGTCGTGTTGTGTAAATGATCATAGCATGCAGAGAAGCGTATTAACACCCAAAATTTCCAATTGTCACATATTTTAGTCATTTTTTGAGGGGGGGTTGCTATATTGCAGCACCAAGTAGTGTCCTATTTAGACAGGGCTTCCCCCTCCAGCCATTAATTAATGCTACAGTACAAACCAGCCAATGGATTTTGTCATGAATATTCAAATGGGCCTCTCGCATATCATTTCTTATTCAGTGTTGGGACGAGGGGCCTTGGTGATGCAGGCGTCACTGCGTCAAAGCCTAGGGGGTTTGTACAGTACCTATCTGTCCTCATCTGTAGGGTAAGTAAACAATTTTATCTGTCATGGTGACTACAGAGCTGTTGGGACTGAAATGCAATGTGGTCCTCCACCTTCCTGTTTGGAAAACTTTTCGATTGCCTCCTCGTATTGTTGACTTGTAGTGATTTGGTTGTTAAACTGGATGGAAACGTGCCAAAGTAAATCTGGGAGGTAAGATACAACCCTCAGCACTTCGATTCTAAAAACCCTTTATGCACAATTAGAGAAAATTAAGATTAAAAAACAACCTGATGCTCATCCGTTAACGTCACATCACTGAGTATTAAGTGCATTAAGTACACATACACTGTTGGTATTTGTAAAACCAAAAAACCCAAATAATTTTCTGTCCATTAAGAAGTCCTTTAACGTGTTTCAAATCTGACTTCATCGTTCTGTTCTGTCATTTAGCAAAACATGCTTCTTCTCAGTTCATCAAATGGGCAAATTCAGTTCCTAAATGTCCCTGCGAAGACAGTGAGAGACCTATGTTTCTGCAGCCCCAAACTCTCCCTCCATCTTTTTTATTTATATTTCCAGCCAATATTTCTGTTTGTCGAGCTAACTTTTGAATACTACTTTGTACTTTTTAAATTTTTTTTTGCTCGTGGGCTCAGTTCTTCCCCTGAACTTTTGTGCAGCTAACATGTCTGAGCTGTGCATCAGAACGTGTTTATCTGCTGATCCACAAACCCTTAAGACTGTTTTAATGTCAGACATGCTTATTAATGCCGCTTTACAACGAGGGCCCTGTCACCTCACTTTGTCTTCGGCATGTCAGAGGCTGTAAATGGATTCAAAAATATACACATACAAGCCCTGTTTACCATATTTAATAAAGAAAATATACAATTCTAATGTAACTATTCAAATGATTCCTCCCTCCTTTTGTTTTGCTCTTCATGTGTATTCATAAGAGTTGCTTTGAACGCGACCTCACCTCATTAGAGTAACATTTATGAAAATCACTCCGTATTATGTATTAAAATTACACCAAAGAGAAACATAGGCTATTACTAACACTTGAACTGCGTCCGTGCAGGCATTGGAGTCACGTCGGCTGGATAGTAATCTAGGTGACGTCTTTCTAAAGTTAAAACAGGCCGAAACCAGACTACCCGTGCTGAGATGTCACTTTCATACACAAGCGTGCAAAATCGTCGACACGAGCGTGAGATCTTCCCTAACATAGCTCGAGGAAATACATGTATGCCACATCCGAATCAACGATGTCAGAAAGTGGAAAAGGCTGCAGGCTAAGCGGTTGAGCAGGTTCGCATGTACAGATGAAAGACATTAAAACAATCACTGTCATATCATAACTCACATAAACCTTCTTGTTAACATTGTTTTATTTATATATATATATATATATATATATACACACACACACACACATACTTAAGGCAAATATACCCGCAAGTGACAAAGACTCAGTATATTTTTCTTGATGAAATACAGAGAAATACAGAGTACCAGAGAAAGAAAGCGGCAGATATTCAAAGTCTTGAGAAGTCTTTTCTCTAGAGACAGACATTTTAAAGCAGATGCAACACAGAAACAGGTGAATGCATTACCTGAACACGTTACCTGTACACCCGCTTTCCAGTTAGCTTGCACTGAAGTTCAGAAGACGGCCGTGTTTCTATTTTATTTTGCTTTTGCTTTAGCTCCAGATATGAGACGTCGGTGAGACTTGTGTTATCCTTGGCTTCAGCGCTGCGGCGAGCAGGCTTGGTGTGCTCTCTGATCCTGTGGCGGATATGCTTTTATATGCCAAGCTCATCCTGCAAAATTACCCTACATGTAGAATTGACATTTCTTGAAAGTTAAATCACATATGGAAAATATGGCGTTTACCGATTTTGCAATTCGTAGCGGGGACTTTGTATTAATTGAAGTATAATCGTCTCTGCAGCCTGTGTGCTGGGCGGAAGGCGAGCACGGTGAATAATGCATCTCCATGCAGATGATAAACGAATATGTTCATGTATTCATTTATTAATTTATACTTTTTGTATTGTAATTGACTTTAGCCTTTATATATTAAAGTACCTCAAAGAGCCGTTATTTCAAAAGCTGACGCTTCTTAATCCGGCCATAAATTGGGCACCATTTAGATGGGACAGATTCAGTTGTTTCACCTTCAGGAGTGAAACCACTTCTTTATTTTACACTCAACAAAATGAAATGTTGGATTTACTTCAAGATGTCTTTCCATGTCACTCGGGTTAAGTAACTTGTAGTTCCTTGAGCGCATGTTAATAAATAAAGTTGCTTAGAAGGTGCTTAACACAGTTGTGTGGAACCACTCGACTGAACATTTTACATTTTTAAATAAATCCAACATTTATTTTTTGAGTGTAGAATCCATTTTTTGTGTTTTCCAGTTGCTTTGTTTCCTGCTAGAAAGGCACAGCAAAGTGTTCTAATGAACACCATATATACTCTTGTTTTCCTCTGTTTGCCTTTCAAGTCTTTTCATGTTCTACCCTTTCATTTTCTTCTCCATATTATTATTATTATATACCAGTTCCTGTCTTTCATTCAGGGCTGCAACGGAGAGACGTCCAACAAAAAGAGCCGAGTTGTGTTTCCCTGCAATGTTGAACAAAGTAGTGTAAAGGCCACGGCAGGAGGCTCGACTTGCAGAGCAGGTCACATGCCAGCGGGATGGGATCGGGGCTGGTAAATGTTACCGCTGATAAATAAACATTATTTAAAAGACGTGTCGGCCCCTGTTAGCATTTCCGCGTTACTTTGGTTCATTTGACTCACTGCTCACTGCTCTGAGGGGAAGGAATATTTAATCCCTGTTTTGAATGACATGAATAATCAAAAGTTGGATTTTGAGATAGCCACTAGCACGCTAAAGAGGACTCGCATTGATGTTTAACATTTGCATCCTAAACGTGTCAAGTATTTCTGTAATAGAAACAAATTGGCATTAGGGCCCATTTGAAGTTCGAGTTGGAACTACCGCAAAATTAAAGCTACCAGAGATAAGAATGTTGTGTGTGTGTGTGTGTGTGTGTGTGTGTGTGTGTGTGGATATCAGTGTACACCTCAGTCCAGTCACTTCCCTGTCCTCGCACACAGTGGAGGATGTCAAGGTAATCACCTGGCCCCTCCATCACCAGACACCTGCTTGTTGGCATGGTGACATCTGGGCCCCGGAGACGGGCCAGGGGGCATCTGCTTAGCGGATGGGGATGCTTAACGGGTTGCCCAGGGTGCCAAACAGGCCTTGGCATCGGCATGAGGCATGTTCGATGGTTTTTATCGGTTGAGTGGAAAACGCTTTGCTCTCTCTTGCCCTTGACACGGGCCCTGTCATTCTGTAAAACACCAGAATACTGGAGCTCACCTTGCAGGTTTATGTGGGGGGAAAAAACTAGAGGAAGTGATACTCTTTTCTAAACAGCGTTTGTTTGTTTGCATTACACCGGCGCTGTTTTTTTTTGTTTTTTTTTTACTTTTTGTATGTTATTTGTCAGGCGGCATGGTGGCACAGTGGTTAGCGTGGTCGCCTCACATCAAGAAGATCCAGGGTTCGAGCCCCGGGGTAGTTCAACCTTCGGGGGATGTGCCGGGTTGTCCTCTGTGTGGAGTTTGCATGTTTGTGTCTGTGTGGGTTTCCTCTGGGTGCTCCAGTTTCCTCCCACAGCCCAAAGACATGTAGGTCAGGTGAATCGGCTGTACCAAATTGTCCCTAGGTGTGAATGTGTGTGTGTGTGTGTGTGTGTGTGTGTGTGTGTGTGTGTGTGTGTGTGTGTGTGTGTGTGTGTGTGTGTGTGTGTGTGTGTGTGTGTGTGTGTCGGCCCTGTGTGATTGTCTGGCGGCCTGTCCAGGGTGTCTCCCCGCCCGCCGCCCAATGAGTGCTGGGATAGGCTGCAGCATCCCCACGACCCTGAGAGCAGGATAAGCAGTTCGGATAATGGATGAATGTTGTTTGTCGATGACATGAAAGCTAAACTGTATCTGTTGTCAAAGTAAACCCCCCATAGCTGCATGTTGGTAAGAGTTCCAGTTATTTGTCTGACCTCTCGTTGAATTTTTTTTTTTGGACTCTAAATTTCTTTGATTTTGAACTCGTCCTCTCCTGTCTTGCCATCTGTGTCTTCACCTGTTCCTGTTTCTCATCATGAGCAACTGTTTGAATTACTGGCCTTCATCTTTGTGGCAAATATTACCTTATATTGAAAGAGTCGGCCCAGTTTTCACACACACACACACACACACACACACACACACACACACACACACACACACACACACACACACCATAGACGTTAGAAGTAGGGGTGCGACAGCTTCCCTTCACTGTGCCAAACATTTTTTCTTAAATAGAGAATTGGCGCTTAAATTTGTCTGACTCTCATGTCTGTCTTTCATATTTCCTTACGACATAAAGAACATAGGTAGCAAGTGGGGTCAAATGAGGCTAGTCCAGCGGTTCAAGTCAAGGTAATGTCACAAAAGTGGATCTTCGATTTCTTTTCAGTACCTCCATCTGAGCCAGCCAAGCGCCTGTGTGTGTGTGTGTGTGTGAGAGAGAGAGAGAGAGAGAGAGAGAGAGAGAGAGAGAGAGAGAGAGCGCTAACTGCAGGTACCTATTTTTCGGTTTTCGCCTATTTTCGTTTGGCCTCATGTTCTGTTTCACGCAATTTATTTTTGAGATATATGGCTGTATGGAATAGTCAGCCTTCATGCAGAAGTGGTCTCGTTCAAGGAGGCTACAAATATTTGTACCTTCAAGGGCCTGTTATTTGCCTAATGACTTTGGATTTTGCCCTTTTTGTTAAAGGATTTTATCGAGGTTTTATGATTGATGTGAGCATGCGTGACATAGGCTGTGCCTCTTTGATATGAACCATTTTTATTGTCATAATAATAATGAAGATGCATTGTGAACATTTGAGTCTAACGTTCTAGTTTTCCTTATAGCTGTATACTTCTCAAATGATTTGAAATTAAAGCCTTGTGTGGGCTCACTAATAACTCAGTCTAATCAGAACTGCTGTTTTAGATAGCTGGGGCTGCTGGGACACCACGACAGAAGTGATCACGGTGTGAGGGGTGAAGTCCATGCCCCCCCCTATTTACAGTAGTCCATGCTCCCCCTATTTACAGTAGTCCACCCCCCCTATTTACAGTAGTCCATACCCCCTATTTACAGTAGTCCATGCTCCCCCTATTTACAGTAGTCCACCCCCCCTATTTACAGTAGTCCATACCCCCTATTTACAGTAGTTCATGCCTCCCCATTTACAGTAGTCCATGCCTCCCCATTTACAGCAGTCCATGCCCCCTTTTTACAGTAGTCCATGCCCCCTTTTTACAGTAGTCCATGCCTCCCCATTTACAGTAGTCCATGCCCCCTTTTTACAGTAGTCCATGTCTCCCCATTTTACAGTAATCATGCCCCCTATTTACAGTAGTCCATGCTCCTCCTATTTACAGTAGTTCATGCCTCCTATTTACAGTAATCCATGCCTCCCCATTTACAGTAGTCCACCCCCCCTATTTACAGTAGTTCATGCCTCCCCATTTACAGTAGTCCGTGCACCCCCCATTTACAGTACCCCTTCCCAGAAATAGTTCCAATGTCCCTGACACACACACACACACACACACACACACACACAGTTTCATGATATATATTATTTCATGTACTCTTTTATAAAAAAAAAGCCCCCGATATAATAATAAGCAACAGATAAATTCCTACAATTTACAGTTCCGTCTTGGTCTGTTCAGTCTTCATGTTGTGATAACTGATTGGGATTCCAAATGATTGCATAATTGAAGAATCAATTGTATTATCGACGTGTGTATGTTTTATTCATTAATGCCACTATTCTTCGGCTGTGTGCACAGCAGAGATAAACAGCCAGAAATCAATGTGCACATGTAAGATTAAGTCATAATAACTTAGTCAGTCTTCTGCCTTTTTATCGATTTGGACCCCCATTTCCCCAGCGCAATATTCCTTTTATAAGAAAGTTGCCTGCATCTGATTATTTTCCTCCATTTAAGATAGCATCTTTTTACTTGTTACAGTTGCCATGTAGATAAAGCAAATGTTACATCATGGCCTAATGGATTTAAATGCTTTGTGAAAACTCTCCAGAAAATGAATGAATATTTCATTTCCAAGCACAAAGTTTGGAGACGTGTCACCTGCCGTCTTCTCCTTTTTTAACCTTCACTAAATGCTTAAACAGCATTTTATTCTCATTTCAGTCCTGAAGAACGCATTTTCTCGCAGTGAGTTTAATATCTTTTTTGCTTTACATGCCACAATGATGGATTATCTTGATTGTAGATCGTAGCGTTGACAAGAGACGGGGGGGAAGCAGGATAAACCCCGTTTTGGTGGCGTTTGTCCAACTTCACAGCCCTATCAGCGCGGGACAATAAATCTTGTGAATGCATATTTAAGACTGAATCCATGCACACTGTAGCTTGAAGGTTAACCTGCTTTTCTGATTGAATTTGTTACTCGCGTACAGCTTGTCCGGTGCAGCGGACTTTGTCCATTCGTAGCACTTGACTCATGGTTCATTGATTCTTCGTGCATAAAAAGAAGGAAAGAAATATTGTGTGGCAGCATGTAGAAAATGGTCTTCTTGACATTTTTAGCTGTCATCTTTGGCCAGGTTATTGTCACAAAGGCACACTGAGAGGGCCTTTGAACGGTCTTTGACATTGTGCATGCCATAATGCCATTGAAGGACTCACCTGGTCTTTGCAGCGCTAAAGCTAAACTTTAAGCTAACCTTTGTGTCCACTCATGAAACTCACCAAAGGCTCTTCTGTGTTCACAGCAAACTCCGCAGTAGCCAGAGAAAGACCACACGGGTCAGTTACAAGAAGACAGATCAATGTGTTGGTTTGTACCAGAACTTGAGTATTTCTGTATTCATTGTTTTGCTAGAGTAATTTAAAGGAAAGTGTGATGGTGACAGGCATGGGCGCAAGTCCATGAATACTGGGATGGCATCCAGCACTTTACCTGTGCCCCCGTCCATAGGGTTAGTGGTTGTGTCAGCAAGGGCATCCGACGTGAAATTCTGCCAAATCAGTATGCAGATTGACAAGACCATACTGGATCGGTCGAGGCCCAGGTTAACAACGACCGCCGTTGGTGCTGTGGCCTCACAGTACCGACGGAAACTATAAAATCAGCTGTGGTGACTCCTGAAAAACAGGGAACAAACCAAAAGAAGAAGAAGAACTTAAAGGAAGTGGGTCTTTAACTGGAGTCTGTGAACTGGAGAGGGTTTTCTGAAGTGGTTCCAGTAGACCCCCCTCCTTTACAAAAATCTTCTACAAACGTATATTTTTCAAAGTGCACTTAACCATAGAAAATATATTAACTTTTTGAACTTAAAATGTAATAAGAAGTACATAGACATACTTAGTTTTATTTAACACACAAGTATCAGCCTATATTGCCGTCATTTAAAGGATTCAACGACTCAAAAAGAACATGTTTAAAGTGTAATATCCTCCACTTTATGTTTTACTTTGTTTTACATTATGTTTTACAATTACCACGCAATCAAAATAAAAGTACACTTGCTTGGTTTTGGTTCAAAAGAAGAATAGTAAAAGTGCACTGACGTAACTTTTTTTCTAAGGAAAATTAGAATTAGTTTAGCTGTAATTTGATCTCTATGAAATTATCCCACTTTGAGAAAATATAAGAAATGCTGTTTTAATTAAGTTTAAGTTTAATTTGACAAAAAAGTTCCTGTTTGTGGGAAGAAGATGACGTTCTGAGTTTTAAAGCATGTCTGTTTGGAAATTTATGACATGAACATGTTTGATAAAACCCAACTTCAAGGTTATCAAGGCCAACTTCAATTTTCCTACTTTCCCCAAAAATTTCGGAGAGAATGCAGACAAACGGCAAATTTTTCATGAAACGAGGTTGAATTAAGAGATATTTAAAGGAAAAAAACATGGGTAGTCGTAGTTTCCAGACATGTCCTGGAACGTGGAACGAGGTAAATTAAAAGGAAATCTTTCGATATTTTGGGTAAGTTACTTAGCTGACAAAGTGAGCTGTTTCTAGATATATTAGAAATATTTCATTATTGAATCAACTCTTTAGTGGCATTGGGCTGATATCCTTATTTTGAGCATAATGAATGCAGTGGCAAAAAAATAAATTCCAGCACATTTTATGAGACATTCAAGTATTTTGAACACATGTCCCATTCAATGTCATGCATGTATATATGTAGTATAGCACCTATGTACCCATGTCTACTGCTTGGAGGGATATATGAAGTATTTATGAAAGTGAACTTGTATTCTATGAATGAAATATATTTACAATGAATTTGTAATCTAATGTTTTAATGTGCAGGCTGCAGCAACAGATTTCCTCAAGTAGGACAATAAAGAATCTATCTGTCTATCTATCTGTCTATCTGTCTGTCTGTCTGTCTGTCTGTCTGTCTGTCTGTCTGTCTATCTTTCCATCCATCCATCTAGGCAGCAAGCTCCATTACTGTCATGTATACAGTATACCATAGACAGGGTGGTGTGCGTGTGTGTGTGTGTTTGTATTGAAACAAACTGTTTCTTATAACCTCTGCAAAGGCATTTATTTACTATTCCAACACCTCTTCAATAGAAAACCTTTATTTTGTGTGTGTGTGTGTGTTGGTAATCATTACATGAGTTCTTAAATAAATATTGTATGTGGGATTACTATTTCCCGTGTGTTCTTGCCCAAAGTGTGTTTTTCTGTAAACACATAAACAACTGTTGTACGTCATACACAACCCCCTGAAGGAATACCATGGCAAAGACTCTGCGGTGTGTTTTAGATGCTCTGGAGAAATGTGCAGCATCAACTTTGATGCTACTAACTTAACCAAATACACAAATACTGAACCGCCAAATGTCATCCATAAATGCAAAGGTATAAGTATTGCATTGAATCTAACCCAGGACCATTTTACTGTGAGGACACTGTGCTATAGTCACTGTCCCACCCGATACCTCTACTGTGTACTACTACTGCCAAATCTCTCAATAACAGTATTTCTCGCATAGTTTCACAACTTTCTCAAAGCGTAAATGAGATATACCAAATTGCAATGTTCAACTATGATATACTGGCTAGTTTTATGGAGTTTGGGCCTGCATCCAAACTGGATTTGTCTGTTTTCATGAGTATAGAAACAATCTCCAAATATGCATGAATATGACAGATTGACAACGGTAAATGATATAACTCATACACAGAGCAGAGAATAGCATAAATTATAGATTAAATTCAGTGATATTCCACTTTGAACTCAGGGAGTTGCTACAGAAGCATCAATGAAGCTGTCGTGGGATTTCGAGTCCCTGTTCTGCTAACAAGGTGCTGTGCCTTAGAATTAAAGCTGGTAATGACTTAAAGAGCATATCGGCCATGACTGGTTTGCTGTACTGTGGAGGAGTCGACTGCCTAGAGTATCTGGTTTAATTAGGGATCGGCTAAAACACAGCTCCCCCATGGCTCCACCACATCACCAATACTTATGCGCTTATGTCTATTAGTGCATCCAGCAACTCCACAAGGAGCTCGTGTTATCCCGCTTAAATATCACCGCAGTTATCCTAATAAGTATGCACTAAGTGGATGAGAGGAGGAATTAGATGACAGGCTAACTTGATGTTTTAATGATCTTGATTTTTTTTTTCCGCCATTTTTTTGTCTTCTCAGCAATGACATTCACACCCAACTGCACACAACAAGATAGCTGGGAGCTCCATTTCATGCTGGATTTGGCTTTTGCCGTGTCTTGGTGTTGCTGGTTTCTGTATTTCGAGGTCAGAAGTTCACCATCTTTGTGGCACAGACTTTCAAAGTCCTCCTTCTTGTGTACAGAGGAGGAAACTCAGTCAGAACCGCTCTCAATCAAGCCCTGATCAAGCACGAAGGCAGATCCGACTCTAAATAATACATGACTTGCCTTCCCATACACACTCTCCACTGGGACCACGAAATAGAGGGTGTGGGTTCAAACATCACTCCTCATCTTCAAACATCATCCCTTCATCTCAGCTTCTGCCAGGCTTTCTGATGCTGTAGAGACCTGAGAGAGAAAAGGGGAAGAAAAAAACCCCATGAAGGAATGACTGTTCAGGGGAAATGCAGCACATTTAAGTTCATATTTCAGTCCCCTATACCCAGATGACAGAAAAATCGACTAATAGAGAGTGCAGTTGGAGCTTAAAAGAAGATGTGGGTACATTTTCTGGTTGAGGATATTGCTGGACCTGATATGGAATTGGGTTTAAATATTCAAGCAAAAGTTGTCAAGAGTCCACAATATCAATATGCGTCTTTGTCAATCACTCTTAAAAACAAGACTTGTCCATGTTAACAACTATTGAGCTTCTTTTGACCAGTTGAACATAATACACAAATTATTAACTGGGTGATGTCCCTCTCAAAATATTCAACATAAAATTAGAAACATGCAATAGAAAGAGAAGCACCAGTAATCACGTTTGTGGTTTTTAATGCGAATGTTGTCGTTTCAAACATAATTTGATCACACGATAAGCTGTGTCTTCATCTTAACCATCTTTCTCTTTGGTTTCAAAGTATGGACGTGGGACAAAGGACACATAGGCCTACATTCAGAGTTTTATTTGCTTAAACAGATGTGATGGAAATTAATTGGCATGATTTTTCTCTTTTGCAACATTTAATTATTCGCTTGAAATTTATTCATAAGTTGGATGGACAGCTAATGTTAGCCTTTTATGCAGAGTTGTTGTGCAGCTTTGTGGAATCTACAACTGACTGTGCGAGGATGTGAAGATTACCTCTTCTTGTAGGTGTGAGTTTATGACGAATTCAGGACTCCGAATGAGACACCTTAAATTTTCTTGTCCCAAAACCCGGTCAGTTAATAAGGACAGAATATTTTTCTTTGAATTGGAGGGTAGGTAAGCACAGAAGCCAGACACCTCCACATGACTCAAAAGTGTCGCTGCTCTTTTGCTGGTGATAAAGATTCAGCCGGCTCCTTTAGCTCCAAGTGTAGTCATGTGTATAATTGCTCTGGGACTGGAAATGCACCATGTGTGAATATAAAGGAAAGGCCATTTAATAGGAAACACTGTCCAAACAACATAGCTTCAATTTGCCTGAATGTCCCAGGTCATGGAGGAGCTACGGAGGACGGAGAGACGACCATGATAGCAGAACCAATCGGTGAGGGTGAGAGGATAAGAAGACGGACTAACAAGTGATGGATTACAAAAATATAATATAACACCTACTGTCTTTTCCGTGATTACACCTTCTGCAAGTGTGGAAATGTTTTGATAGACGGCTTGCTAATTTGAATTCATAATCTCAGCTGTTTCATCGTTTTATTTGAAACAGTTAGTTGATGTAGTCAAAAGGCATTCAACACAGTTGAAAAAATATCAAACCTGGTACATTTGAACAAGGAAGTATGGATTGACCTTACAGTGATAAATAGGTCGATGAAGGCATTGGCAAGTTAAAGGGCTCTAGTTTCCGGCCAGCGCAAGGCCGACGGTAGCACTAACACAGACGTAGTGACAATTTCATTGGGTACAAGGTGGTTTTTCTCTCACCTGGGCACGTTTGTTTATTTCCGGGCTCGCCATGACATCACTTGCATCGAAATGGGTGTGGGGGCGCAGTAAAGGGTGTGTCAGTCAAAATCAGGCATTTGCATCTGTGTTAACTGGGCTTTAGTCTCAGGTCCATAGTCAGAGGTCATCTCTATATCAAAATCATAGCTGAAGGAGGTTTCCTAAGACCCTGGGATCATTTTATGGGCTATGATACTCATCTAGCTTCACCTCCACTTTGGCCCTGATTTCAGAAAGGGTGATCTCTTCCTTCAATATTTGCTGCTCCGCTTCTTCCAGTATCTGGAAGAGATTGTTGATGGTCAGCTGAAGCTCCTCCTTCTCTCTCTCTTCATCTTTTTTTTACATTGCCGAATTTTTGTTCCTGAAGGTCGAGCTGCATTCTTTCCTTCTCCTGGTTTAAAGATAGTAGAAGTTCACCAATGTCCTCAAGCTCTTTGTCCAGTTTTGAGGCTTTGGTCTCCAGGTGGGTTTTGTAGGATTCCAGGTCGCAATGATGAGTGATAACTCTGGAGCTTCTTTATGTCCTTATGCAGTCCATCTTCTCCTTCCTCATGCCTATCAGTCAGTCCTTATTGCTGTCTTTCTCCTGGTACGTCACCTCTTTCTTCAGTATGTTGTACTCCTTTGTTGTGGCCATGTGGGTCTCATCCACTTTGTAAAGTTTCTCTAGTTCAGCAAGTTATGCCTCATTCTTCTCTTCAAATGTGTCTTGTCCTTTCATTAACTTGTATGTCTTAACTGTGTAGTCTTGGAGAAGCCTGTTAAATTCCTCCTTTTCCTCAATATTGATGTTGTCCTCAGAAAAATCATTGAACACTATCTTCTGCTTACTCGTAGCCAAGAAGATCTTGACGGTGTGCGTAAGCCAAATAAGAGCCCCCAGGACTTGGGGCCAAGTGTGTGGAGCTCCAACAGAAGACATGGAGGTTTTAGAGAGGACGATTAGATACCCCAGGGCATTTAGGAGACATAGCACCTCCCCTTTGAATTCTGAGGTTGGCTTTTCAAATGTTGGGTCCAGCAGGCGATAGATGTGAAAATAGAAATATATCAATAGAGAAATAGCATCTAGAGAACGTTAAAGAATGTTACTACAATGATGTCGCTACAAAAGTGCCAGCTGGGCAGTTTTAATATATAAAAAAAAACTACAGATTACATATGAAAGTATCGTTCACCTCATTTCTTGAAGTATCTCACACAAAAGAAAACCTGTATATTAAACGTGATTTGATGCACAATTTTTGCGTCGGTATGCCAATGAACACTTCCCCCCCCTAAACTGTCACAAAATGAGGGGGAAGCAAGTTCATATTAAATATGAGATAACATGAATGGAGTCTTTTACTTGAGAATGAGCAATCAAACAAAATAGGGACTGGGGGATGTGGAAATATATATGGTTGGGAGGTGAGTGGGCTAAATGTAAATGTCCCATTGATCGAACAACCTCAGACAGCAGAGTTTCTGCTCCTATTAATCAGCTCAAGGCCAAGGGCAGGATGAGCCAGACTGACCTCAACTGCCCTGACCTCGGGTTACAGCGCGCAAGCTGGCCTTTAACCCCCATCGTGTGACCTCTCACCCCAGGGGCCCCTGCAGATGTGACCCACGAAGGGTGCTGCGTCGGGTTTCCAAGCTCCACGTCCCTACTCCAGTTAACCTACCCAAGCCAAGAAGGCACCTCTCCGGAGAAATGAGGAAGAGGAGGTTAATACAAGTCAAAAAGGTTTCACACTCCTGTTGTAGAGCAGTTTTCTATCCACACATTCTGCATGCTGAGAGAGAGAGAGAGAGATGTGAAAAAGAGAGATGAGAAAGACAGAGGAAGGTGCTCACAGTTGTGAGAAAAACAGACGAGTTGTCAGAGCTGTGGGAGAGAGAGAGAGAGAGAGAGAGAGAGAGAGAGAGAGAGAGAGAGAGAGAGAGAGAGAGAGAGAGAGAGAGAGAGAGAGAGAGAGAGAGAGAGAGAGAGAGAGAGAGAGAGAGAGAGAGAGAGAGAGAGAGAGAGAAGTGCAGGAAGAACGTGATGTGTTCCAACACTCCTACAAGGTAGTTGTAGGGTTGCTCACAGCTAGGTGGTATTGATTTGGTGATTTAATTACATGATCGCGCGTGCACACACACACACACACACACACACACACGAGAGGCATGCACACACACACACACGCACACACACGCACACACACACACACACAGACACACACACACACACACAGAGTTCTTGCAGGGTGTAGGGTCTATTGGGTGATGGATCACAGTATTACCCAGCTCTGACAGTTCTGTTGCCTACTTTATGTTAATAAACCACACTGAGAAATATAAAAAGGAATACTTTATGTTCCCCTCTATACAGTGTTTGTCTCTAATTACAGTCTGCAGGATTACACAAATGAATGGACAGACAGACAGACAGACAGACAGACAGACAGACAGACAAGTAGACAGACAGGCAAATGAATGATTGCGTCCACAGTTTAGTCTGGCTTGAAGTCAGATGGTTGCCAGATGTCCAAGTACGCGGCATTTTATTGTTTTTCCTGTTTAGAGTTCTTCATTCTAGTATATTGCAAGCTGTATTTCCAAAGGCATACTGATTGAAAGGCCCTTTTTTTTCTGAATGAATCATAACTGAAAGTACACGCTCGCAGTGTCTGATGATCAAATTCAATTTCTCCGAGCCTACAGATCCACGTGGGTCTATGCATCATCGCAAAGCTGTGATTGTTTATCCCAACATGATGTGAAAACCAGCGGTGTAGGAAACAAATCATAGTTCTGCACAAAACGGTGGGTTTCACTGAATATTGTGCCGTGTCAATAATGATTTCGTTAATACAGCGAGCCGAACATCACAGGGCAGGACACAGATTACGCATCCCCGCTGCTGTCAGACCAGACAAGTCACCGCTTGGTCCTTGAGAGGACGTCATGACTTCCTCTTTGAGGTGCTGCATGAAATCCTGCTATTTCATATAAAGTGGCAGTGAATACACAGCACATTTCCCCGATGTCGTCCATCTACGAATGCCCTCAGTAAATAGCGTTCGCTGTGATCACTGCAAAATTTGCCGAGGACCGCATGTGCAAGCAAAGTCTTTAGGATGGCGAGGTGTAAAAAAAAAACCAAAATCACTCGATGCAGAGTCTGAGGAGTGGAGAGGCCTTCGGTTGACCTTCTGTCAATATATGCTATTCAGCAACCTCAGCTGATATCTACCAGTTATTAACATTATGCTCCAGGGAAGGTGAAATATTACAGATTTCATCTTTAGAATTACTTTCTATATGATCCCCCTCCCCCCTATATAAAAAGTGCAACGTGGAGTTCACCATCAGAAGTTTTACTGAAGGGAGCGGACGGGTGACTGATGTGACGTGCTGCTATTTATGTAAACCACCACAGAACGCAATGTGATGTTACCTCTGACACGAGGATATAAACTCACGACAGTTAAAATCCCTGGAAAGGTCCACAGAACAGGGTCAGAAATGCGAAATGTGATTTCATCACTGTGATCAAATTCAGCCGCGTTCACCTTCGTGCCCCAATACCAGAGACCATGGCCAGACATGATCAATAGATCATCAGACAGGTTAAGAGGTGAGAGGTCATAGCCATAGTGTGTGTGTGTGTGTGTGTGTGTATGTGTGTGTGTGTGTGTTTGAGAATTGAATGGGATTGCTGAATCAGCATAAAGGAAAAAAGCAAGCACCCCTACCCTACATATAATTCATGTTCTCCTATAGAAAATGTGTGTGTGTGTGTGTGTGTGTGTGTGTGTGTGGTGGTAGTAGTAATAGTAGTAGTAGTAGTGTATTGATTACTAGATACATTCACTCTAGCCTTTTATTAAGGGACACCAGGGCCAATGTGGAATCAGTGAGTGTAAAGGGAAAGAAAAGAAAATTAATTACAAATCATGAAATTCTGTGACTTGGTTTTGCCGTCGCTCACAGATGATAATCAGATTGAACCAACTGATCTTTTACGAGACACCTACAGCAAGGGGGCTCGGTCACAACATTTTTTTTTTGTTGAATTTTTTTGGTTCTCAACAAGATAATTGTCACACTTGTGATTGTCTTGTTACATGGTCCACGGTTTGTTAAAGTCTCCCCGCTGCAGAAGTTCAGTTTCCCTTCCCATCTCCGATGCGTCCACATTGTGCAGTTTATAGCCTTTATCAATCTACCGGAGCACGGAACAAAGACCTTTGTGTTCAAACAGCAATTACTCTCTCATCTCCCAAGACGTCAGCCGAGGCCTAATTGGATTTAAATGAACCCCCAAATTTCCCTTTGTTACGGCAAATAACATGCAAGGCTTTTTAATTAAGAGCCAATACAAGCTCGCGTGGAGAGGCCGTGCATGCTTTCATGTTGCTGTCTTCAAACGGAGACCGGAGAGCGAGAATCAGAGGCGCCAATGGCGGACAGTTCGGCTCGCTCGCTGTCGGGCTCAGTGGGGGTTACAGGTGGTGGTGGTGATGGTGGGGCTGGGGGTTCTGTCCAGGGAGACGGATCCGTTAATTAAAAGATCCTCGTTCTAAAGTGATTGATCAGCTCCTCTCAGAGCTGGAGATGCTCTGTGTTGGACTGCATCCGGAGGAAAAACCTCCTATAAAAAGGTGGTGTGCATTGCAGGATGCTGCATTACATACGACACACACGTTAAAGACCTTAAAGCTACGGTCCTGAAGATTTACATGCAAAACAAAGGTGCTGTTTTGATGTTTTCTATCAACTAGCGTGTTTTAGACACTAGCCAATCGCCAAATATGCAAACTATCAATGCTTTTTTGGGTCATTTTATTGGTTATTATCTGGTAGGAATTTCTTGGAGAAAATGAAACGGCACATGTCTTTGCGTCCTCACCATGGCTAAAAATTGTAGATAAATAAGCCGAATAGTGTTTGCTTTGTGGAAATAGTGAAGTTGTCATAGCCAAGTGCATAATTGCTACAGGGGACATGCCCCCCCCCATGTATGAAAGAGGGACATTTTTTCTCTTTTTTTGGATCCCCCCCCCCTTTTTTATGAGGACTCATCCTCACAACTGTGGCCGTAACTTGATATGTACAACTTGAAACTTGTCATCCGTTTGCTGGTAGGTGCAGGTGAAAGTTTGTCGACAGTTGTGTGCATGTCGTTGCCATTTATCCATGATAAATCTTGCAGGCATCACAAAAAATATGCCACTGTTAATAGCGCGTGCCTACAAACAGGAAACTGGTATGACCGCTGCAGTAGAAACCGGAAGCTAGTGGACTCCACTGTCTCCACACGTACATGGTATTTTTGAAAACGTAGCTTCTTTTTACTCTCCAGTGTTTTGGCCTTTCGTCCACATGCGAACCGCATTTTAGGTCACTGAAAACTGACTTTTTGTAAAACTTCCAGGGGGAAGTTTTTTAGAAACTCCGTTTTCAGTGTTGATGTGTAGACAGGAAAACGAGTTTTGGGCATCGTTGGCTTTTTTCAGGCTTCTGATTGGCCAGCGTGGCTTTAGAGTTAAGGTTATATCGCCGCCTGTTGGTTTGGCATGCTCTTGACAGCACATTCTTTGTGTTGAGTAGCATGTGGTTTTGCGTTTTTATTTGGACAGAGATGTTTATTTAACAGTGCTCGTGTGGCCGAGATTTATTTATTTATTATTAAATGAAGGAGGATAAACCCCCGTTCTCATCAGTAGGACAGGAACATCTGAGTGGTCTTGCTGTCATCAGCATCAACGCAGAATTCACTCAGAAGCTTGTCGTATGTATATATGATGACCTAATTGACGGTTTTGCAGCCAGGAAATGTAGACGTGTGCCTCTGTAGAGCTTTCCGGAACCGCTGAAACATTTCTGTTCTAGTTTTATAGTGTAATATATACTGTCTTTGCAAAGTTTGTGAAGTTTTGTGACTTTTCTTCTGTTATGTGTGACTAATCATACAGTTCTGTTTTTCTTATAAAGTATGCATATCTATCTATCTATCTATCTATCTATCTATCTATCTATCTATCTATCTATCTATCTATCTATCTATCTATCTATCTATCTATTTAAACAATAATGGTAAAATTGATAATGAAAATATAATTCTTTGGTTTATTTTATCAAACAAGATTGCACTTCCGCGTATTTGTGTGTGTGTTTGTTTTTACCTTGTTCTATTGTTACATAGTGTAATGTATTATATGTAGTGTAATATATTAATGTTATTGTGTAGTTCTGGTTTTTTTATTTGTAATTGTGTGTGTGTGTGTGTGTGTGTGTTCGGGGGGGTCACAAAGCCATTACGCTTAGGGCACCCAAATGGTCAGCAGCGGCCCTGCCTCGAAACAATGTGTCAATATGCAACAATGGTTTTACAGATTAGAAACATAAAAAAAACAATTTGGTGTACATCATCCAGAGGGTTAAAACTGCTTACACATTAGATCTGGAGAAACTCACACTGTACTGGTTTCTTTTTAACTCACTGGTTAAAAGAACAGAAGATTTATCAGCTCCCAGTTGGCAAACAAGCTAGAACATTCCTTTTAAAAGATCCATCCATCCATTATCCACACCGTTTATCCTGCTCTCAGGGTTGCGGGGATTCTGGAGCCTATCCCAGCAGGCATTGGGCAGCAGGCGGGGAGACACCCTGGACAGGCTGCCAGGCCATCACAGGGCCAGCCCACACACACACACACACACACACACATTCACACCTAGGGACAATTTAGTACGGCTAATTCACCTGACCTAAATGTCTTTGTACTGTGGGAGGAAACCGGAGCACCCGGAGGAAACCCACGCAGACACGGGGAGAACGTGCAAACTCCACACAGAGGACGACCCGGGACAACCCCCAAGGTTCGACAACCCCGGGGCTCGAACCCAGGACCGTCTTGCTGTGAGGTGACCGCGCTAACCGCTGCGCCACCGTGCCGCCCCTTTTAAAAGATAAGTTTTCTAAATATATTTTACGAATATCTTGAAAAGAATCCACAATGAACCAAGCAGGCCAGCCTTATTGCACAACCCAAACCCTCGCTTGCTAGCTTGAGCACTTGTCATTGTTGGTGCTAAACTGAAATAGTTGACACCGATGCGAATCGTTTTTTAACGGTCCACATCTGTATCAGACTAAGCTGGTCGGAGGCCTTCACCAACAGACGGTAAAACATCTATGAGTAGAACTCAGGTTCAACCATGTTTTATTTGGCGGAGGGGAAGGTGCTGGGACAACAGCAGTATTGCCTCTGGTGTCATTTCAGATGCATTTCTGGGACATGGGGTGCAGTTACCACATAACACCACCACAGCTGTCAGCAAGTTAGACAAAAGCAGTGATCTTTAGGGTTGTAAAATGTACATTTTAATGAAAGCTTCTTGACGACTGTCACTGCGCAACTGCTTTCTGTAAGTTGTACTGTAATAAAATGTCAATCCAACGCCTCATGTCCCCGTGTATAATGAAGACTATCTTGCTAGGATCAGACATACCGGTTCATCCCGAGGTTTCAAACAAGGCTTTGGAGTTGAGAGGCTCTGAAGTCTTATTATCACATCCTATTGAGATTTCATGTCTCGCTCTCATTCTGAGCCATACGTGTAATAAAAACACACAGGAAGTGTACAGTTTGAGCGTTTAGGAAGGGATGGTTTCAGTGTCTGGTTCACCTGACTCAAACAGGACGCATGCAAATAGATATGTCACGTTCATTTGTACGTGCTGTCTGGTAATACCCAACACCTGGAGGGTTGCCGGTTCAATCTTTGGCTCCTACTGGCAAAAATGTCGAGGTGTCCCTGAGCAAGACACCTGGGGCCTCATGTATCAGTCGTTACTATGGGCAAATTTGTCCTTACACACCCATGGGATTTGTTAGCGCAGGTTTGTCTCAGAGACCAGTGTAGAACCTGGGTAACCCTGACTTTAGAGACACCGACTGGCTAACGCTGATGTCTTTGCAGGCCTGGGTGATTGCTCGTTGCAAGAGGTAGACAATAGATGTTAGGAGGAAGGAATTACAAATAACCATCATGCTTTGCTACTGACTCAGACAATCTTGAGGGCTAAAAAATTCCATGGGTGTGTAAGAACAAATTTGCCCATAGTAACGACTGACACGTGAGGCCCCAGAGCCCCTGCTGCTGATGAGCTGGCGGTTCCTTGCATGGCTGACACAACCATTGGGTGTGTGTGTGTGTGTGTGTGTGTGTGTGTGTGTGTGTGTGTGTGTGCGTGCGTGCGTGCGTGCGTGCGTGCGTGCGTGCGCACGTGTGGTATTCAACCTGATCTCACAGAAATACACGGAATGACCATGAATGCCAATGGAAAGTCCGTTAGGATCCTTTGTCGTGTCGGACGCACAAATTCCCTGATTCAACAACATCACGCAACTGGTGGTGGTTAATGTTGTTTTCTGGTTTAGAAAGCTTATTTTATTATTGTTATTTTTATTGTCGCTGGACTGAATTTATTATAGTGCTTTAGTTACGACTTTTTGTTCTATAGAAACACTGAATTGTATGAGATACAACTGTCATCTTGATGTAATGAGGAAGTTTTGAAGGAAGGCCAGAGCTTCAGCTGTGTCATGTAGATTATTCCTTTTACTTTACATTAAAAAGGCAATTATATTCCTCCTTTATCATTTTGCCCGTAATAATAAAAATGGTGATGATGATTGTGAAGACCACTTCCTCCCCATTGGGATGAAGAATTTGTTAAGTATGATGACACTGCTCACCCATGGATAACATGACTTTTTGCTTTATTGTGAATTTGCATATAAAACGTTGCCATGGTGATTGCAACGGATGCTGCTGCCGCTGAAGCGACATAGCTTGCATGTTGTCTTTGCGTTGTGTATTTATCGCAGCTGTCAGGGATTTGGTTTACTTTATGTAACTGCTTGGTGATGTTCTTTCAATAAAAAAAAACGTAGATTTTAGACGGCCCCAAAGACAACGTATTCCTTCTTTGGATTTCTAAGCACACAGGGGCAGTTTAGTAAAGCCGTGAGGGGGCTGAAAAAACATCTGGGAACTATGATAAAAAACATACATATAGGCCTAAAGCTTCTTACATACACTTTGAAACGTTTCAGAACTCCTGCCGACATTGAACACAACCCCAAAACGTGCTACTACAATACAATATCCTAAATATATCAACATTTGTATTCTTTTTTCTAAATAAACCACCTAAATGCAGTGTACTTGATGTTTCAGCTGCAGTAAATATTTGATATATTCTATAGATATATATTTTTACAACCCTATTTTGCAAACTGGGAAAACTGCAACTATGGTGCTGATTTGTATCAAGCTGCATGGCCCATCGCTCAAGCGAATTGTAGTTTTTAAAAAATATTAGCATATTTCCTAGAATTGGAAGTTGTAAATACGGATTTAAGGGGACGTGAAACACATTTGTGTGATCAGATTTTACATAGCCAATGTATCTAGTACCTACGTATCTACCTTACCTATTGAGGCGGCACGGTGACCCAGTGGTTAGCGCTGTTGCCTCGCAGCAAGAAGGTCCTGGGTTCGAACCCCAGGCTATCCCAGGTCCTTCCTGTGTGGAGTTTGCATGTTCTCCCCGTGTCTGCGTGGGTTTCATGTGAGTGCTCTGGTTTCCTCCCACCATCAAAAAGACATGCATGTCAGGGTTAATACTCCTGTCTGTGCCCCTGAGCAAGGCAATGGAAAGAAGAACTGGAGTTGGTCCCCGGGCGCTGCAGCTGCCCACTGCTCCTATACAATAGGATGGATTAAATGCAGAGAACAAATGTCATTGTATGTATGTTCAATGACAAATAAATTGTGTTCTATTCTATCTATGATATAATTCTCAAATTTTAGGTTTTGGTTCATAGGTGTAGACTGTAGAAACTAATTTTAGCCGTGTCTGGCAGTAAAGGTGTCAGCCTTTGCACGTGTGCTCTGCGAAGTTTGAGATCATTTGCTGTTTCAAATGTGGTTAAATTGAGTCTCTCGATGAGTCACTGCTGTCAGGGGACATATGATTGACAGATTGATGTGACGGCTGTAGATTGTGCAGCTATCAGGGACGGGAAACATCCATCAACCAATTGTTGTCATGAGCCTTTCAGCACACAAACACAAACTATATGTTGTAAAATCCATCCATCCCTCCATTATCCAAACCGCTTGTCCTGCTCTCAGGGTCACGGGGATGCTGCAGCCTGTCCCAGCAGTCATTGGGCGGCAGGCGGGGAGACACCCTGGACAGGCTGCCAGGCCATCACAGGCTTTTCAATAATGAAAATGAGCCCCCCCCCCCATTTTTTTCCCCAGTTGTACTTGGCCAATTACCCCACTCTTCCAAGTCATCCCGGGTTCTGCTCCACCCCCTCTGCCAATCCGGGGAGGGCTGCAGACTACCACATGCCTCCTCCAATACATGTGGAGTCGCCAGCCGCTTCTTTTCACCTGACAGTGAGGAGTTTCACCAGGGGGATGTAGCGCGTGGGAGGCTCACGCTATTCCCCCCAGTTCCCCCTCCCCCCTGAACAGGTGCCCCGGCCAACCAGAGGAGGCGCAAGTGCAGCAACAAGGACACATACCCACATCCGGCTTCCCACCCGCAGACATGGCCAATTGCGTCTGTGGGGACACCCGACCAAGCCGGAGGTAAACACAAAATCCAGGAAACAAATTTTTTATCGGTTTTTTTTTTTCTTCCTTTTTGGTCATTTGATAGGGTTAGGTTTCCTTTTGGTGCATTTACATATGCACATATGGAATTTTAGTGACAATAAAATCAGAGTGAAATTAAGAAACGCCGTTTGCTTTCCCTCTTGCGTCGATAAATGAAAATCAAACGGCACATTTTCCCACAGTAATGTTGAACATGTTTGACAGTAAAAGTTCAAAACAGCGACCCTCTGTTCTTATCGCCGGTATGTTGGGGTGTGAACAGTGCCAGGATAGGTGCAAGACAGACGGTCTCAGAACAGTCGTCACAAAAATACACACTTCACATCAGTGTCATTTCTAAAACGTCTTTCAAATAGCGAGTGGCTGGGTAAATTCTGCTGATCCGTTCCATGACAGCGCTTTAATCCTACCGAGAAGAAGATGCTTCATAGCCATGGTCTCTTCTAGCACACCGGCTCGATACCGCTCAGAGAGGAATTCCACTGTGATACCACATGTCTTTGAGCAATAGCACGAACGACTCTGACCTTTGACTTGACTCAACCTCAGTCATTTCCAGTCAGACGGAAGGGTTTAGGAGGAGACAGAAATAAAAACACACGGGGATGTGACCGTGAAGACAAAGTGGACGTTGAGCCATAGTGCATTCTGCGGAAGGGGATTATGGCCACATGTTCTCAAAATGAAGTCAGAATTCTGAGATTAAAATCAGAATTTTGCAGGAGCGTCCGGGCGGCGTGACGGTCTATTCCGTTGCCTACCAACACGGGCATCGCTGGTTCAAATCCCCGTGTTACCTCTGGCTTAGTCAGGCATCCCTACAGACACAATTGGCTGTGTCTGCGGGTGGGAAGCCGGATGTGGGTATGTGTCCTGATCGTTATACTAGCACCTCCTTTGGTTGGTCAGGGCGCCTCTTCAGGGTGGAGGAGGAACTGGGAGGAATAGCGTGATCCTCCCACGCGCTATGTCCCCCTGATGAAACTCTTCACTGTCAGGTGAAAAGAAGCGGCTGGCGACTCCACATGTATGGGAGGAGGCATGTGGTAGTCTGCAGCCCTCCCCGGATCGGCAGAGGGGGTGGAGCAGCGACCGGGGCAGCTCGGAAGAGTGGGGTAATTGGCCAGATACAATTGGGGTCCCCCCCCCCAAAAAAAACAGAATTTTGCGAGCAAAATCTGAATTCTGTGATTAAAGCCAGTGTTTGGATTTTATTCTGAAAATTCTGACTTTAATTTCAGGATTTAGATAAATTTGGAACATGTAGTCCTCCACCCCTTCCATAACATCCTGTATTTTACTCATATATATACACTACCGTTCAAAAGTTTGGGATCACCCAAACAATTTTGTGTTTTCCATGAAAAGTCACACTTATTCACCACCATATGTTGTGAAATGAATAGAAAATAGAGTCAAGACATTGACAAGGTTAGAAATAATGATTTGTATTTGAAATAAGATTTTTTTTACATCAAACTTTGCTTTCGTCAAAGAATCCTCCATTTGCAGCAATTACAGCATTGCAGACCTTTGGCATTCTAGCTGTTAATTTGTTGAGGTAATCTGGAGAAATTGCACCCCACGCTTCCAGAAGCAGCTCCCACAAGTTGGATTGGTTGGATGGGCACTTCTTTGAGCAGATTGAGTTTCTGGAGCATCACATTTGTGGGGTCAATTAAACGCTCAAAATGGCCAGAAAAAGAGAACTTTCATCTGAAACTCGACAGTCTATTCTTGTTCTTAGAAATGAAGGCTATTCCATGCGAGAAATTGCTAAGAAATTGAAGATTTCCTACACCGGTGTGTACTACTCCCTTCAGAGGACAGCACAAACAGGCTCTAACCAGAGTAGAAAAAGAAGTGGGAGGCCGCGTTGCACAACTGAGCAAGAAGATAAGTACATTAGAGTCTCTAGTTTGAGAAACAGACGCCTCAAAGGTCCCCAACTGGCATCTTCATTAAATAGTACCTGTTAGAGCCTGTTTGTGCTGTCCTCTGAAGGGAGTAGTACACACCGGTGTAGGAAATCTTCAATTTCTTAGCAATTTCTCGCATGGAATAGCCTTCATTTCTAAGAACAAGAATAGACTGTCGAGTTTCAGATGAAAGTTCTCTTTTTCTGGCCATTTTGAGCGTTTAATTGACCCCACAAATGTGATGCTCCAGAAACTCAATCTGCTCAAAGAAGTGCCCATCCAACCAATCCAACTTGTGGGAGCTGCTTCTGGAAGCGTGGGGTGCAATTTCTCCAGATTACCTCAACAAATTAACAGCTAGAATGCCAAAGGTCTGCAATGCTGTAATTGCTGCAAATGGAGGATTCTTTGACGAAAGCAAAGTTTGATGTAAAAAAAATCTTATTTCAAATACAAATCATTATTTCTAACCTTGTCAATGTCTTGACTCTATTTTCTATTCATTTCACAACATATGGTGGTGAATAAGTGTGACTTTTCATGGAAAACACGAAATTGTTTGGGTGATCCCAAACTTTTGAACGGTAGTGTATATATATATATAATTTTTTTTTTTTTTAAACTTATATTACTGTTGTGACCTTCGTCCTTAGTGTACAACCAGCCCAAAGTGTACACAATCCACCTAAACCCTTCCGATGGCATACGTGTGTATTACATCCTGTCCTGGCTCCATGAATGACCAAAGGAAGTGATGATGATGATGATGATGATGATGATGATGATGATGGAACAGCAGAGAGACGGCCTTCTCATTACCTGATAGTCTGACCTGCTCCGTCAGACGTGCTGAAGACAGGTTAGGGCATTTCCATTATCTCAGCCGAGACGCCCTGAGATAATAACTTCTGTATGGGAAACGTATCCCCGCCTCACTTCCCTAATGGCTGATACGCTTTTCACGGGAACGGAGAGAGAAATATTAAGTCGAGCTAAGGAAATATTAGGTTAAGTCGGTAGGGAAGGAGCAGTGTCAGAATTGTGGGGGGGGGGGGTTTGGTTTTTTTTTTTTTTTTGGCAGTGGAGTCTATAAGTCTTCTCCATTATAAGTGCAAGCAAATTTCTGCCTTTTATATTCAAACTTCCAAGACTGTGTTAACATTATAGGTTTAAAGAGGAAAACCAATTACCGGGCCCGCGCCACATCCATGGGCCAGAGATGACAGCGGGTTTGGCTGCGCGTGGGAGGAGTGCATGTCAGTACTGCGCGCGGGTGTGTGTGTGTGTGTGTGTGTGTGTGTGTGTGTGGCTCACAAGTGTACCAGTGCTTGAATCAACCGTCTGCCATGAAAGACCTGAAGCTTGCTGCTGCATTGAAATAGAGCCGTATTTGAAACAGGTGGAGAACCGTGGGGCTGGTGGAGGGCGGACGGGGCTGTTGGACTTCCTTCGACGCCGACGCCTTGGGCCCGTCGCTCTCAGTAGCTCTGTAAAGGAGGCCCTTTTCTTTTTTTCTCCCCGGGTAAGGTGAAGTCGAACAGTTGCATGTGGTTTGTGAGTGAATTAATCATTATGATTAATTGGCCTTCAAGTTAAATATCCAGTGAGTGATGTCAGGCTGCCAGGCGTCAGGGCTAAATTGACAGCCCTTTAAGGAGAAGCAGATTGATTTACACAGGGACTAATGAATCCCCGTCCACTCCAAAGGGGAGTAAAGATAAACAAGTCTTTTCTTTCCCTTCCTCCTCCCCACCTCTCCACCAGCATGCCTCCTCGGCTGTCTTTGTGTGAGGAACTCTCTAACTAAGCTGCGTGGAGCTTCTCAGATTATTGACAGATTTGTGTCCTTTGCCGTTTATAGTTTGCATCAAAAACCATCCAGAGGAGATGGGGGGGGGGGTTATATGAGACTTTTCTGGCATCATACATATATATATATATATATATTTATTTATTGCCATCTGCCATCTTGTTGCTCGTAGGTGTTCGTAGACTCACATTAGAACAAAGTGAATTAAAGGGAAACCATCGAGATTGTCATCATTGTCTCTATATGTATGTATGTGGTGTGGGGGATCAGTCCATGATCAGCCATGATGCTGAGCCGTCTTCTGTGTCTCTTAAATCAATTAAATTGAACAGGAGGGGAAAACTTTCTCAGTCTCAGCACCAAACCGGCACCAAACTTTCTCTGTCTCAGCACCAAATGAATCTTAAAGGGGACGAATCATGACTTTCAACATGGATCTCTGCATGCATGTGTTGTAGGGATGAAGGCCGGTTATTACTGAGAATACTGGGTCTCTGAAATTGTCACAGAATCTGAACAAAATGGTCCTGAAATGGTCTGCCAGTACTGAAAAGGTGTACGCAATTTCTGTTTTTTTTGGGGGGGGGGTTCCCCTGGGGGCTTTCCCCTTTTTTCTCCTCAGTTGTATCCAACGCCACTCTTCTGAGCCGTCCTGGTCGCTGCTCCACCTCCTCTGCCGATCCGGGGAGGGCTGCAGACTACCACATGCCTCCTCCAGTACATGTGGAGTCGCCAGCTGCATCTTTTCACCTGACAGTGAGGAGTTTCACCAGGGGGATGTAGCGCGTGGGAGGATCACGCTAGTCCCCCAAGTTCCCCCTCCCCCATTAACAGGCGCCCCGATGGACCAGAGGAGGCGCTAGTGCAGCGACCAGGACACACACCCACATCCGGCTTCCCACCTGCAGACACGGCTAATTGTGTCCGTAGGGGCGCCCGACCAAGCCGGAGGTAACACGGGGATTCAAACCGGCGATCCCCGTGTTGGTAGCCAACGGAATAGACCGCCATGCTACCCAGACGCCCAAGGTGTACCCAATTTCATGACAATTTTGCAACAATTATTTGGCAAATCATAACTTCTTTTTTTTTTACAATGTCAGTTTCGTGACGATTCCAGCAATGTTTCAGAGTCCCTTCGTGTGGAAACTTGCTTTCAGGTTCACCGATAGGCTGTGTTGAATAAGAAAACGTGAATATCAACACTACACGCAGCTGTATAAGACAATGTGAAAGCACTGCAACATCATACAACTGCATGTAACGTTTTTTCTCACGTTTCCTTATCCAGTGTTTGCCTATCGGCAAATCGGCAAGTACAAGTTCACCTTGATGGACTGTCACACTATCGGCGGTGTTTGACTGCTCAGCATTGTGGCCGCTGATGGAGCGTTGTCCCTCCAACTAGGGATAATGCTGACTAGCATTATTGGGCACCCTTTAAGATTCGTTAGGTGCTGTGAAAGAAAGTTTTCACTCCTCTGTGGAATTTTCCTCATTTTCCACACGTTTTTTTTTCCACATAGGACTGGGGAAAAAGAAGAAGAAGCGGGAAGCTTTGATATGTCCTACTTCCGCACAGGTTTGTAATTTCCAGCTGAAATCTTTAGACCAGCGCTGCGTTGAAGGGTCATGGTGGGTGGAAAGCGGAGGCCGGAGTACTGGAAGTGTTTTGATGTTCAATGCTACCTATTCCCTCTCGCTAACCCCCCCCCCCCCCCCCGAGCCTCTCTGATCTGCTCTGCAGCTCATTAAAAACACCCTCTCCACCTCCGCATTAGCATCAGAGTCATGGCCGGACTGCTTTGTGTTGTGAGGGTGGAAAACAATATCAATAACAACAACAAAAACAATAGTAGCCTTTAGTCCGGGGAGGAGAGGAGGGGGGAAAGGTCTTTGATAACGCACATCAAAGTGAGGAGGTAAAGTAGGCCCTGTGTTTTCATTGCATGCGTGCCAAGGTCGTCTCTGATCCCGGCTGGGTGCTGTTGGCACTCGGGGGACGCCGGACAGCGCCGGCCAAGGTGTGCTGGGTTTGCACGGCAGGTTGAAAGCGATGGGAAGTCAAACGGTTAGAATCGACAATGGTTTCTCAGAGGTTAAAAGTGCTGCTGCATGGCGATTAACTTTATGTACGTGTACGCATGTGTGTGTGTGTGTGTGTGTGTGTGTGTGTGTGTGTGTAGGTGTAGGTGTGTCCATCCATTTGTCAGAGTTTGAAAGTCTAAGCATACATAAATATTTGCAGTGAGGCATGAAATGTAGAATGGAGCTACTGAACAGTGCAAAGATCTAATGTAGATGAATTAAAGGCTTTGCCAAGCACAATCCACAGGACTGATGAGGGCTGAGTAGAAGAAGGACTGCTTTAATTTGCCCTGACAACTTCCACCGGAGTTGTTTGAAACGAGCACAGCCCAGAGTGGAGGCGGAGAGAAGCTCTTGGTATATTACCCTGTCCACCAGTGGCGCCCTCAGAACATTTTCATAGGGGTGTCCAGATGGGGGCCACTGAAACTCTTAGGGTGGTACACCAAAACCAAAATCCATTACTGAATTTCAGGAATTCCATCATGCTGTTGTAGTATATTGGCTAGTTGAAAACTGTGTCAACGCGAGAGTTAAGGAATCGCATACTGACGTACTTTGGTTTCTTATTTTACAGCTGAACCTGCAGTGCAGAGGTTTTGTCTTCCCCTTCTGGCAGTGAGAGAAACGACTTCTATTCTTTCGGCGCTCTCCAACAAGGAAAAGCTACAACAATGGTTATCCGTGTTTGTCCTCGCCGTCGATCGCTTTCTTTTTTCCTTTTTTTCTTTTTAACTTAAATCCTTCCTCTGAACGCCGAGTTTCTTTTTTCTTTGGAGCATCTGAAACCTTTCTTGGACACTTCTTAGGTTCTGCCATTATCTTCCAAGCCAGGAGGCTTTCTGGCAGAAAGCCCTGAAGGCAAGCCAATCAGAGGCCTGCGGACGTTTTCTTTTTTTATTGGAACGTTTAAATTCTACGTACAACAAACACGTACAACGGGGGGGGGGGGGGGTGGAATAAAAGTTAAGAAAATTAAATAAATACATAATTGAAAGGGAGGGGAGTCCTAGGGGTTTTCTGCAAGTTCAAGTTCTTCTGTGAAGTCAGAGAGTTACATAGCGTTCTTCTTCTCCATTAACATCAGTGATGAGAAATAATGACACAGTTCCCTATGAAATATGCAGAAATTTGGCTGTGTTTTCAGGGATCTGTTCTTAGGTAAAAAGAACCCCCCCAAGAATAATAATTGTGTTAATTGTTAAATCATGTGTTCCGTCTTTCACAAGCATACCAAAAATCTTTTCCTCTTTTTTTAGTTCAGAGATTGTCAGATTTAGGAAACAACCGGTAATGCAGATCTTCCCAAAAGGCACCAGCAAACTGACGTTCACAAAACACGAGTTCTGTTGTTTCAGTGTGTTCATTGCAAGATTAGCAGTTGTTACAGTCTAAACCAAATCGATGTCTTATAAATGCTCCAGAAGGGTATATTCCACTGATCATTTTAAAGTGCACTTTCTTTACTTTTGGTGCAGTTGGAAACTTAAAGAATTTTGTTCTCGATTTTCCAGCTTCATCTTTGGAGAAATATTGTAAAATTGGGTTTCTGTTTGATGAAAATGGATATAATTCTTTGACAAATTCTCTGCGAATTGTGGCGTTGGGCAATTTTAGACCGATGGGATCATGTCCGTTCACCAAAAGTTTAGGAAGGTGTGGATCTACATTACTTAGACACAAGTTATAAGACGTCGTGGCGGATGAAAGAAAGGAGACGAGGCAACTTCTCCTTTTGACCACACAGCCGTGGGGTCGTTTCTTTCCTCCAACTCCTATTAAGTCAGCAGTTCATTCTGCTGAACCTCTAATACCGTAAACCGCTAATACCCTTTGCTAACCCCCGCCCACTGTCTTAAAGGGACCGTCTCTGGCCCGCATGGTGAATATGTAACCTGCAAGTAGGTCACTACACACGCCCCCCCAGAATTCACCATGACAAAAAGGAAAAAAAAATCAACGTGGCGGGGGACGAATAATGCGGCCAAAACGGCTCCTTTTTTTTTTTTTACATTTATTTCTGGTTTTTCCCTTTTTTCTCCCAATTTAGTGGCCAGTTGATCCCTATTTTAGTTCAAACACCCACCCTCGTACTGCATGCGTCCGCCAACTGCATCTCTCCAGCCGGCAGTCTCGAAGGAGACGCCTCGCCACTTTCGTGACAAGGCGAATCCAGGCAGAACCACTGCTTTTTCCGACACACACAGACGCATTCATGTGACGAACACAAGCAGACTCCGCCCTCCTCCTGAAGACAGCATTGCCAATTATTGCTGCTTCATCGAGTCCGGCCATAGTCGGATCTGACGAGACCGGGGCGCGAACTCCGGTCCCCAGTGGGCAACTGCATCGACACAAAGCCGATGCTTAGACCGCTACACCACCGCGGACCTTAAAACGGCTCCTCTTGATGGGTGTAGGGGCAGGGGGGCGTCCACGCCGAGGGGGCTGGGCCAGTTGAACCAGCCTGTTCAAGTCCAGGTGAGCCGGCTTGAGGCGGTCCACCGAAACCCACTCCTGCTTACCACCGACATGCACAACAAATTTCTTAGTCCTTGCCTCCAGGACACGGAAGGGGCCATCGTAGGGGGGCCGCAGGGGGGTACCGTGGGCGTCATGCTGGATGAAAATGTACCCAGCTGACTGCAGGTCTTTGGGGATGTAAGACTGAGGGAGGCCGTGCCGTGAAGTTGGAACAGGAGTGAAAATGCCAGCAGCGTCCTGGAACACAGCCCGTTGGCGGGCAGCAGACCAGGGTGCCGCACCGTCTAGGAGAAATTCCCCCCGGACCAGCAGTGGCTGGCCGTAAACCAGCTCGGCCAACAAGGACTGGAGGTCTTTCTTAGGGGCGGTCCACAGGCCAAGCATGACCCATGGGAGCTGGTCGACCCAGTTACTGTCTGTGAGGCTGGCCCGAAGAGCGGCCCAAAGAGCTCACATAAACCGTTGCCCTGCGGGTTGTACGCCATGGTGCGGTGCAGCTTCACCCTAGGCTTTCAGCGACTGCAGTCCAGAGCTCGGATGTGAACTGCCAAGAGTGAGGTCAGATGGCGTGCCAAACTGGGCTACCCAGGACCCGATGAACGCCCAGGCCACCTCAGCAGACGTGGTGGTTGACAACGGAATAGCCTCTGGCCACCTAGTCATCCTGTTCACCATGGTAAGGAGATGAATGAAACCACGGGAGGAGGGAAGGGGTCCTGCTAGGTCCACATTGACATGGTGGAAACGCCTCCCAGGCACTGGGAATGGCGCCAGGGTTGCCTTGGTGTGGCGGTGAACCTTGGAGCGCTGACACGCAACGCAGGTGCCCGCCCAGTCCTTGACGTCCTTCCTGAGGCCATGCCACATGAACTTGGCCCCCACCAACTTTGTTGATGCCTTCACGCCTGGGTGTGAAAGGCCATGGATGGCAACGAAAACCCGTCGCTGCCAGCCCGTGGGCACCATGGGCCGGGGCTGACCCATGGAGATGTCACAGAGAAGCGTGGCCCCAGCGTCGTCAAACACCACATCCTTCAACTGCAGCCCAGTGTCAGCAGTCCGGTAGGCCTGCACTTCTGTGTCAGCAGCGGACCGGCACCTGGTGGTATCCGCGTACGAGGTCAACCTTGGAGAAGATGACCGCCCCCGCCAAGTGCACGGAGAAGTCCTGGATGTGCAGGACGGGGTAGCGGTCTGACGTTGTGGCGTTGTTGAGGCGGTGGTAATCACCACATGGGCGCCAGCCGCCATTAGCCTTCGTGACCATATGCAGGGGGGAGGCCCATGAACTGTTGGAGCGGCGCACAATGCCGAGGCGCTCCATGTTGGCAAACTCCTCCTTGGCGATGGCGAGCTTGGCTGGGTCGAGGCGCCGTGCACGGGCATAGACTGGGGGGCCCGTGGTAGTGATGTAGTTTTCCACTCCAGGCTTGGCGACTGCTGATGAGAAGATGGGCGTTGTGAGGTCCGGAAACTCAGCAAGCAGACGCTGAAATTCATCCCCGGTGGCAATCATGTTGGACAAGCCGATGGGACCCGCCTCCCCCAGCGTACATGGGTAGGAGCAGAAGGAGATGGCGTCAAACAAGCAGCGGTTTTTAATGTCTACCAGCAGTCCTTAAGCGCGCAGGAAATCCGCACCCAGGAGGGCAATGGACACCTTCGCCATTACAAAGTCCTAGCCGAACCGCCGACCTCCAAAAACCACCTCCACATACCTCATGCCATAGGTGCGTACGGGGGTGCTGTTAGCAGCATCCATAGGGGGGCCGAATCCGCTGGCCATCGCATCCACTGGTGTTGCAGGCAAGATGCTCTGCTGCACACCCCAATCAACTAGCAACTGCTGGCCGGAGATGGTGTCCTGAATAAACAGCAGCCTGCCTTCCTGGCCAATGCTCAGGGCTACTACTGAGTGCCGGCCCTGGCTTTTCCCACCCTGCTGAAAGTGCATTGTGCACGGCATTGCTTGGCTTTGGTTCCAAACCTAGCATGGTAGAAGCACAGTCCCCGAGTCCTGCTGCCGACGAGAAACTGCTGCCGCAGCAATGCCCGCAGCCTCAACCGGTGGTTGTGGAAGAGCGTGGGCAGGCAGCAGAGTGGCCGCACGCTGCTGTTGGCTGGCGAGAAAAATCCTGTCAGCCTCCGCGGCCAACTCCCGAAAGTTGCTGGTGGTGGACAACTTGGAGCTGGCCAAGGCAGCATGGACGTGCGATGGGAGCTGACGGAGGAACAGCTGACCGAAAAGGAAGGTGGAGTCGCACGAACCCAGCATACTCAGCATCTTGTCCATTAGCTCCGATGGCTTGCCTTCTCCCAAGCCTTGCAGCGAAAACAACCAGTCCACCCGCTCGATCTCTGCTGGCTCAAAAGCCTGCAGCAAGTGTCTTTTAATCGTACCGTACTTATCCACGGGCGGCGGGGCTTGCAGCAGGCCCAATATCCGTGATGCGGTAGATATTCCGAGTGGCACCACGACGTAGTAGTACTTGGTCTCATCCACAGTGATGCTCCTAATAGCGAACTGGGCTTCGATGTGAGCAAACCATGCTGCTGCAGCCGTTTCCCAGAAGTCGGGCAGTTTGAGCGTGACGGCATTTGTCACTGACGCTGCACTGGTAGCTTTGTTCCCCATGGCTCACGTCGGGGTCACCAATGTGGAGGATGAAAGAAAGGAGACGAGACCACTTCTCCTTTTGACCACACAGCCGTGGGGTCATTTATTTCCTCCAACTCCTACTGAGTCAGCAGTTCATTTCATCTAAACCTCAGCCTCGTGTCTACCCACAATACCCTTTGCTAACCCCCGCCCACTGTCTTAAAGGGACCATCTCTGGCCCGCATGGTGAATATGTAACCTGCAAGTAGGTCACTACAACGTCACTATTATAGAGTGTGGGGTGTGGGATTGCTTTGATAACAGTATCATATTGTTTTCGGTCATTTAAATTAAATTTTTAACAAAGATTCTCATAAAATATAACGTTTCCTTTATTTTCCATTAAGTACATTACAGACCATATTCCTTTCTCAAGCCAGTTTTTATAAAACAAGGATTTTTTTTCTCTAAAAACCACATACCTGCAATTCCTAGGCTAGCTCCACAACTCTCTGCTATCTGCCTAGATACTTACCGTAACCTGTTCTGTGTTTATCATTTAATACTGTTTCATAATTCTGGTGCCCTGTCCGTATCGTGCTTGCAGTTTCACAAGATTCTCAGTAAACTTCGTGAAAATCGATACCCTTGCCATGGAGTTTTATTTGGGAGTCTTTATCTGGGTGGATAGTTAGCGTGATTGGCTAACAAGACCTACACAATGACACTTAGTATATTCTCCATCCATCCATCCGTTATCCAAACCGCTTATCCTGCTCTCAGGGTCCTGGGGATGCTGGACCCTATCCCTGCAGTCATTAGGTGGCAGGCGGGGAGACACCCTGGACAGGCCACCAGGCCATCACAGGGCCATGGTTAAAATCTTCAAGGATAAATTTGGGGGCATCCGGACAGTTTGAATCGAGCCTGTGCGTTACATCAGCAATCAGTTGTGCAACGGCGGATGCATTAGCTCGCGGATGAATGTACACTATCGTGAAGAACAGCTGTTAAAATTGACAAGGCAAGTAGTAAGCGTGGAATGAGTCATATTTATCAGATTTAGTCATAAACTACAAGCAAAATAACCCCCCAAAACACACAACATCAACTAAGAGCCTGATGACCCCCCTCCATCTCCAACAAACACTCGCATTTCTGAGGAGTAGTGGAGAGACGGCAATATTCAGTTCTTCTGTGTTTAATTTTGGAGGGAAGGGGGGCTGTTCTCATAACAGGGAACAGTTAATAAATGTACTCATTTACAGTATGTATGCATTGATCTTTTTCTCGTGCTTCTATGGTCATAATTACTCACATCCTAATGTTATCTTATGTTAAGACATTCACATAAACATGCACACAAAGTGAATATCAATCGTGCCAACAACTGCTCAATTTCAGCCAAGAAAGAATTACAAAATAGTACAAAGTATACAAGGCAACCAGTTGCATTCAACAAAACGTTTCACAATATCATGTGTCCAGGGAGAGAGGAAATGTCCAGCCTATTCCCCCAACCAGTCTTCAACTCCTGTTGTTAGTAGTGCTAGATCTGGGCACAAACACACACACACACACACACACACACACCATTATAGTCGTAGGAATATAAAGTATTCTCATTTCAAAACATAAAGACCTGTGGGGAGGGTCGGCTGGGCCCTGGGACGGTCTCTGTCCAGTCTGGCCTACCCATATCCGGCCTATTTTAAACTTGAGCTACAGTCGTGGACCAGCCATTCGGCAAAGTCAGCCTGCCCGGGGAGGCCTCTCGTCAGCCTTATTTCATCGAAAATCCTGGTCCCGGTCCGGAGGTCAAGAAGAAATCAGATGTACTAATACGGTCGAAACTAATTGTTGCTAACTTGAACAATAAATCTAATAACCGAAGATAAACTTTGTATGCCAATGAATACCAATGACCGGAATTAACTAGAAGTGAATTTAGGCCAACTGAAATCTGATTATTGTAGCTAGCAAAGTGTTGCTTACGTTAGCTAACTGCATTTAGAGTCTTAACGAGCTATAATTTTGGACTGCCATTGTTTCGATAGTGCATTATTGCCGAAAAATGTCCCATTGGATCGAAAGCCCATTTGTCCAACAGCCCATTATCCCAAAAATGAAAACCCCCTGTGCCCAAGGCCTGCTGTTCCCAAAATACACACTCTCCTTGCAGTTTTTTGCCCTTAATATCTTAGGGTATATTGAAGTACAAATGGAAAGATACCGTCTACTACTAATTCGCGTGACTAGGTGTAACATTAAAAGCACTGTCGTCTCTACCTCACTAGAAATGTCTTTCTTGTATTTATCTTTGGCCAGTCCAGATGAATGATTCGCAACGACACTGGACAGGGCAGGTGTTACACCGAAATCTGTGATCCATTATGTGACCGTGCTTTTAAAACACGCTATTTCAGACAGGATATGGTAGACAGATCATCCATCCATCTATTATTCAAACTGCTTATCCTGATCTCAGGGTCGCGGGGATGCTGGAGCCTATCCCGGCAGTCATTGGGTGGCAGGCGGGGAGACACCCTGGACAGGCTGCCAGGCCATCACAGGGCGCAGTCAGATCAATGCGGTTAAATTTAGACGTAAAATAACAATTGGTTAAGGTTAGGCATTCTGTTGGAGACAGTTAATTTTTGATGTGGGATTGGTCTGGTTAAGATTTGGATTAGCTTCTGGGGGGGCCTGCCAAAATAGTGCATTTTAATGGAAGGGTCACATAATCTAGCAGGTCACAGATTTTGGTGTAACACCGGCAGTCACTGAACTAACAACTACAGGGAGTGTGTTTTTTTTGTTTTTTTTTGTCCGGAAAACCCGGCCTTTGGAGCAGTGGGTTTTTGTTTTCAGGATAACGCATTATCAGACAAATAGGCTTTCGGTCCAATGGGACATTTTTCAGACTATTGGGGTTTCGGAATAATGGGTCGGCGGAGCAACGGCATGGCGCCATTAATTTACAATAAACATTAAAGCTGGCTACATAAAATTCTGCTGTTGACTAAATTCACATGAGGTCCACTAATGCGTTAAAATGTCAAAAAAACTGCAGTCGTTTTGTCAACTTATCAGTGAGCATGCTTGGGAAACACCAAATATGAATGAGGTTCAACGCTGAACTATACAGTGTTTGGAACTATTAGCCACCCCACGACACATCTTACTTCCTTATTCTCCAATTACGTGTTGCAACGCTCTCTTTCAATGGGTCTCATAGTATCTAATATAAGATATCAGATAGAAGCATATTATGCATAATCATAATCATATTATCCATATGCAACTCACAAGGCGGGCCAGTGTATCATGTTGACCATGCCCCCACCCCGGCCACCCCTTGGCAGCGCCATTGCGGTTCATATCTCTGATCTGTATCCTCTGGTTGCAATCCAGTCTCATAAACAAAACGTTGTTGCACAACTTATTTGTAGTTCCCGAAATACGTTAATTGCCGACGTTCTTTCTCATGCACAGATACATGGCGTCAAGCATGACCACCCCAATTCGCAACAAGAATACGCACATATTCTTAAATTTGTTTGGCCTCATGAGACTACATGTCAACATAACACATCTCATTCTGCCACACGCACATGATGCATTTCAATGTATCGATACACGAGTTCAGAAAGTTAACTCAGATCATTTGCTGTAGTAGCATTAAGTTAGAGATGGTTACGTTTCAGTCCAAAGATGGTGGGAAGATGGCGGCGCGAACTTACGTTTGCGGCGGCCTCACCCAGTACTGTTCATGCAGTTTTTTTGTCCACGTCTGCATCTAATTTTGTGTCTTGTTTGATGGCTGGGAGAGCTGGCGCTGGATTGGCTGGGAGAGCTTGGTGCTGCGTCTTGTGGGCCCAGGAACCACAGCCCTGCTCAGAGCTGCGCCCAAAGAGAAAACACCCTGGGCGGTCTGACAGGACGAGGAAGTGGAGTAGGCTAAGCTTACTGCTAGCCCATGCAGACCAGCAGTTCCGATAACACCGAAGTTGGTCTGGCGGTGGCCTTGCCTAGCGTTGACTATGGTTTTGGTGTCATCGTGTAGAGTGCGGGGAGGTGTGTCAAGGGTGTCTAGCTGGGAGAGCTGGCATTGGATCGGCTGGGGGAGCCAGGTCTGCTGCGTCCGATGGGCCCAGGGACCACGGCCCTGCCTGGAGCTGAGCCCGAGGGGGGAAAAACCGGGGGTGGTCTGGCAGGATGCGGAAGCGGGTCAGGCTAAGCTAACTGCTAGCCCATGCAGACCGGCAGTTCCAACAGTCATCGTGGCTGGCGTTCGTTCTCTTGGACAGTGATTTTTTTTTTGCGTAGTTTGGATGTATGTGTTTAGTTTGGATATATGTGTTTAGTTTGGATATATGTGTTTTTATTTTGGGTATATGTGTACTTAGTTTGGGTATATGTGTTCTAGTTTGGATATGTGTGTTCTAGTTTGGATATATGTGTTCTTAGTTTGGATATATGTGTACTTAGTTTGGATATATGTGTACTTAGTTTGGGTATATGTGTTCTTAGTTTGGATATGCGTTCTTAGTTTGGATATATGTGTACTTAGTTTGGGTATATGTGTACTTAGTTTGGGTATATGTGTTCTAGTTTGGATATGTGTGTTCTCGTTTGGATATATGTGTTCTTAGTTTGTGTATATGTGTTCTAGTTTGGATATATGTGTTCTTAGTTTGGATATATGTGTACTTAGTTTGGATATATGTGTACTTAGTTTGGATATATGTGTTCTAGTTTGGATATATGTGTTTAGTTTGGATATATGTGTTCTTAGTTTGGATATGTGTTCTTAGTTTTGGTATATGTGTACTTAGTTTGGCTGTATGTGTTCTTAGTTTGGATATATGTGTTCTTAGTTTGGATATATGTGTACTTAGTTTGGATATGTGTTCTAGTTTGAATATATGTGTTCTTAGTTTGGGTATGTGTTCTTAGTTTGGATATATGTGTACTTAGTTTGTGTATATGTGTTCTAGTTTGGATATACATATTTGTTCTTAGTTTGGATATATGTATACTTAGTTTGGGTATATGTGTTCTTAGTTTGGATATATGTGTTCTAGTTTGGATATGTGTTCTTAGTTTGGATATGTGTGTTCTAGTTTGGATATATGTGTACTTAGCTTGGATATATGTGTTCTAGTTTGGATATGTTTTCTTAGTTTGGATATATGTGTTCTAGTTTGGATATGTGTTCTTAGTTTGGATATATGTGTTCTAGTTTGGATATGTGTTCTTAGTTTGGATATATGTGTTCTAGTTTGGATATGTGTTCTTAGTTTGGATATGTGTTCTTAGTTTGGATATATGTGTTCTAGTTTGGATATATGTGTTCTTAGTTTGGATATGTGTTCTTAGTTTGAGTATATGTGTTCTTAGTTTGAGTATATATGTGTTCTTAGTTTGGATATATGTGTTCTAGTTTGGATATGTGTTCTTAGTTTGGATATATGTGTTCTAGTTTGGATATATGTGTACTTAGCTTGGATATATGTGTTCTAGTTTGGATATGTGTTCTTAGTTTCGATATGTGTTCTTAGTTTGAGTATATGGGTTCTTAGTTTGGATATGTGTGTTTAGTTTGGATATGTGTGTTATAATTTGGATATATGTGTTCTTAGTTTGGATATGTGTTCTTAGTTTGAGTATATGTGTTCTTAGTTTGAGTATATATGTGTTCTTAGTTTGGATATATGTGTTCTAGTTTGGATATGTGTTCTTAGTTTGGATATATGTGTTCTAGTTTGGATATATGTGTACTTAGCTTGGATATATGTGTTCTAGTTTGGATATGTGTTCTTAGTTTCGATATGTGTTCTTAGTTTGAGTATATGGGTTCTTAGTTTGGATATGTGTGTTTAGTTTGGATATGTGTGTTATAATTTGGATATATGTGTTCTTGGGGAATGATATTTCGTTTCATTTCATGTACACGAAATGAAATGACAAAGTGTTCCTGATTCCTGATTTAGGTGAAAGGTTAGAAGTGGTTATGTTTAGGTGTTCGGTTAGAGATTGTTAGGTTTGGGTTATGAAGCGTCAAAATCTGTGTTGGGTGTAAAGTCCAGGTTAAATATAAGTAGTAGTGGATGTCCTCAACTATGTCCTAATCCAATTATGGCAATCATCATATTTTGGGACCTGCAAATATTTTGTATACACAAATGCCCGCATGATCAGGTGGATCTTTTGAGAGTGAGAGAGCTCTGCCTTTATTCTCCTTTATTTGGGAAGAATAATGACACAGTAGTTTAGTGTGAAATGAGGTGATGGATGGTGTGTAGTAAAACAAGGGGTGGGGGGGTGGATCGGTAGGGCACGTCCTGAGTTAGATGTTTAAAAATTACTTGGGCCACCCAGTGAAAATATCACATGTGCTCAGGGTCAGGGTGTGGAACTTTCTATAAAAGCGTCCACGAAATGATACACAACACATGATGTTTGGTATTTGAGACGTTTTATGAAGCCCAACGCTAATGAAAAGATCAGTCACGCCTGATGTCACAGCGATCTGACACTGCTCCGCCTGCAGGTGAAAAATGTCAAATAATGCCCCAGAGTGCCCTCTTTTTACGCCGTTTTCAAATTGCTTAAAAAAAAAAAATCAAACACAACAGAGCCAAAATATGACTGATTATACATGCAGAGAGTCGAGCTCTCACCCAGCTGAATAATCACAGGGCGGCTTTTATTTGCATTCCTGTGTCTGTGCTTGTTTAGATACGGCCCTCGGTGCACAGCGCGCAGATCTGAACTGCAATATCTGCTGCAAGGTAAACGCAGGAACGATTTAAATGCTGATTGGATACTGTGAATACCTGTAATAGGTTTTGATGAACCGATTACGAATAGTTTGAATAATTAACGAGGTATTAATGGATGCTTTTTTTTTACAACCTGGGTCTTTTTTTTTTTTACCATCGTGCACATCAGTTATGATGTCATTTGGTGGCCCAGTGGTCAGCACTGTTGCCTCAGAGCAAGAAGGTCCTGGGTTTGAACCCAAGGCCGTCCCAGGTCCTTTCTGTGTGGAGTCTGCATGTTCTCCCCCGTGTCGTCGTGGGTTTCCTCCGGGTGCTCCGGTTTCCTCCCGCCATCAAAAACACATGCGTGTTAGGGTCATTACTCCTGTCTGGGCCTCTGAGCAAGGCAATGGAAAGAAGAACTGGAGTTGGTCCCCGGGCGCTGCAGCTGCCCACTGCTCCTGTACAATAGGATGGCTTACATGCAGAGAACACATTTCATTTAAGAATACAATGTTGAATAAATTGGCTTTCATTTCATCTAACTCACCAGCTTCATTTGTAGATTTCGCCCCCCCCCCCCTTTTCCTCCCCAGTTGAATCCGGCCAATTATCCCACTCTTCCGAGCCGTCCTGGTCACTGCTCCACCCCCCTCTGCGATCCGGGGAGGGCTGCAGACTACCACATGCCTCCTGTGATACATGTGGAGTCGCCAGCCACTTCTTTTCACCTGACAGGGAGGGATTTCACCAGGGGGACATAGCACGTGGGAGGATCACGCTATTCCCCCCAAGTTCCCCCCTCCCCCATGAACAGGTGCCCCCCGATTTGACCAGAGGAGGCGCTAGTGCAGCGAGCAGGACACATACCCACATCCGGCTTCCCACCTGCAGACACGGCCAATTGTGTCCAAGCCAGAGGTAACACAGGGATTCGAACCGGTGATCCTTGTGTTGGTAGGCAATGGAATAGACCGCCACACTACCTGGACTCCCGCCATTTTGTAGATTTTGGACATGGGACCACCGCTGGACTCAGCTTTGCAGTGATTTCTTATGGGACAAATGAAAACGAGTCCAATATGGTCAATGGTGGATGAGGTTGCTGATCCACTTCTCCCTGGTTAACCTGCAGGAAGTAGCAGCCTAGACTTACCGTAGTAACCGTAGTAACCATCCATAAACTAGCCAGCCAGCACAATAGAGAAGTCATAGATAATGGACAGTCATGGACACAGTCTGACTCAGACCCTGTGGGGGGGGGGGGTTGTTGTTTAAACACTCCTGTTCCCTTGTCCCATAAGCCGAGTCCAGCGGTGGGCTGTGAAAATAAGACCCAGCTTGTAAAGAAATTAAATTATCCTTCAGCAGGGTCTGAAGGGGGGAATATCTATATTTCATCCTCTTGCCATGTCTTTCTCATGTCCAGGAAGAGACAAAAGGAATTTTCCTTTAAACAGTTTGACCCCTGGAAAGGAGACCGGCTCAAAGTGTCTGGCGGCGTGTTTGAACTCGGGAGATTCGAGCCGGAGGCGGTCTGGACTCCTCTGACACACAGATCGGCAGTTTCTGAAGGTTTCATCATTGGATATTTCCTGTCTCTTCCTCTAAACTCACCTGAGAAATCCCCCTCGCTACAGAGAGGACCTCTGTAATCACGCGGGCCCCGGCCGAGGGCTCCACAGAGAAGCCTGTCCATTCATGAAAAAGCCCGGGGCCCCGCCAGACTCGGTCTGACCACGCGAGGCCTTCGGGGACACCTGCTGTTTGACTTGGCCCGCATCTGCAGCGGCACACAGGGCCGCAGTTGTCCGTGGACGCAGACTGCAGAGCCGGAGCTATTTCCTGGCTGAAACTTCACTGTCACTTTACGGACGCAGTGAAAAGGGAGCGATGGAGGCTGGAGGGAACGAGGGGGGCTCGAGAGCCGGGTCGAAACCCAAACGACGCGCCAAATGGGGACGGACACAAAAGGCGTAATAAAGATCCAGCGTGCTGAGAAAAGCCCTTTGTTTCTGGTGGTTGAGCGCGCGGCGGATGTCTCCGCTGACGTGTCTGTGAACTCTTGTGTTGACGGGTTTTCTGCAGGAGTCAGCAGCGGACAGAGGGGAGAGAGGAAGAATGCTGGATGAGGGACGCGGCGGCTCGCAGAGGGAAAGGAAATGAAAAACTCTTAAGACTTCCTCTTCCTTAACCCCACTTTCACATCTTTTTCATTTGCCGGCCGTATCAGCACGATACATTTTATATGGCGGTTGATGTTATCAAAATATACCAAACCCCGAGGAGTGCCTCATCTTTTCTCAATTTCCTCTCCTTCCCCGTCGATGACAGTCAGATGTTTCTGTTGTGGCTTCTCCTCTCGCCCCGTCTTGCACTTTGTGTCGCATAAACATGCTATTACTGTACGTAAGTCCTTCCACATACGGTAATGTCCCATACACACGCAAGCAAAATGGGCAAACAGAGGGGGGGAGGGAGGGGGGAGGGAGGGGGGGGGCCATGCACCATGGATTTGCCATACCCTTGTCACTTTGGCCCCTGTTGTAATCATCTGTTGGGATTAATGAACGCTACTTTCACACATCATCTTCCCCCAAACACACATGATGGACCACTCCACCCCCGTGTTTAACCCACCTATCTGCCCTCTCTGGGTACAGTCGTGTGTGTGTGTGTGTGTGTGTGTGTGTGTGTGTATATATGTATACCCGGACCCCCATTAGGATAGAAGTTTAGGAATGAAGTGTGTGTGTGTATATTAAACCAGACCCCATTAGGATAGAAGTGTAGGAATGGTGTGTGTGTATACCAGACCCCATTAGGATAGAAGTGTAGGAATGAAGTGTGTGTGTGTGTATTAAACCAGACCCCATTAGGATAGAAG